>NW_016909145.1:736069-797175 GCF_001483705.2 Eufriesea mexicana | reverse complement strand
AAAAATTTTTTTTTTCTTTTTTTTTTTTTTTTTTTTTTTTTTTACTTACAATAGGACCACTTTCATAATTACCATTATATTATAGTTGTAATAGTAATTCATATGGTGGTAAATTTGTGACAACTTTGTCGTGCATGTATTTATTATACAATTCGATTCAATTCGGTAACATAGTTCTCGATCGAACCCCTAGGGACCATTTAAACGGTATGGCACCACGCTTGCGCAGATGTTCATACACGCTTGAAATTCCACGGTAATTCAGGGTACCGAGAGACATAAATTATCCCATCTCGTAGCCAGTGTATGGCATATTGCCACGAGTGTTTCGCGCGTTACATTCGTTTGCTAATTCATTCGCACGCGCTAATTGCTCGGCTTTCTTCTTGACCTTTTGTTTCTCGTGCACGTCTGCTCGCTTCGAACCAAAGTGGAAAATTGAGGGCTCGAGATCGGGAAATTAATTTTTTTCTGCGTGTTATTCTTAAGAAGAAACGTGAAATGGATACATAATTTTAATAAACATCGAATTTATATGTACATATGCACAGGGTGGTCCGTGTAACTTGCATACCTCGAGTACCCGTGGACCACCCAGTATATATATGTACATATATAAAAGTAAAGTGATACGTAACAAAAATTAGGTGAGTTAGGTATGAATTAGGTAGTGTTAGGTATGAGTTATTATTCTCTCGAGTAAAATAGCAAAAATACGGGGGCTAAAGGTATAGGTTGAAGTTACGGGCAATGAAAATGGAATATCGAAGATACGTATAAAGTTGCAAGTGAGGGAAATAGTGGAGGAAAGATATAAGAAAAAGCTACATGTAACAAGAGTTGAGTAATAAGAAAAGATAGGTAATAATTTAAAAAGCTGGATATAAATAAATACAGAAATATAATATTAAATAATTAAAATGAAGTATCTTATTAGTAAATTTATAAAAGTATAAGTAAGAAAAATTGAACGATAAAAGAAAAATTAAATATCAGTGATATATATACAACCGTGAATAATGAAAATTGAATATTAAACGTGTAACTCGCCAGATAAGTCAAATAGCGAGATACAAGCAATAAAAACTGGATAATAATAATAACGCAAGTAAGATTACAAAATAAATTACTAGAAATATTAATAGAAGATGTTAAAGGAAGATTAATTTAGGTTTTTGCATAGATAGCGTTTTCCTGGTTGTAGAAGAAATCGTGAAACTCTTCGATCGACTAGAGAAACTTCGGTTTCAAGGAGAAGTTGTGAAGTGTTAACGTTAGACAGTTGCATGAGTCATTTCGCAGGATTGCTCTGCAGATTTCGAGCGAAGTGCGTTCGTTTCGTCTAGGATGAAAAGTAATCGAGGAAATTCAGAAGAAAGTTCGATTTCTTATGTCTTGACAATTTTCTACGGTCTTCAGTCGAAGAAACTTTCCCAGAATTTCTAATATTGCCTCCCATAAATTGATTGAAACTTTCAAATGGAATTCTCCAGTTTTAGCGAATTTCAACGTGTATAAATTTTCATGATTCGAAGCACTTCGATCCTCGTATATTTATACGTCTAACCTAACTTTTATCAGTTATCATTAAAATTCCACTTCCTCAGATGTCTCATGATTTTTCATTAATAATACAAAACACGTTTCATCTTGCCATCTAGTTAAATTCTTAATAAGAATTACTTCTCGCATTAACGTGAAAAAGTTTCAGGTCTCTACGTTAATTACAAACTTCCCGCCCAACTCGCGAGACTAACGTTCACGGTATCTGGAAAATTCCCTAGCGAATTTAAAACGGACCTGAAATTCCACGATTTATTTTAATTATCATGAAAAAAAATTGTTAATACGAGTCTGCCGTAGAAATCCAACGATTTACTCGAGCAGAAAAATATTCGTAGAAAAAGATGCCTGTGAAACGTATGTACGAAATGGTTCCGCGGAAAATCGTTGGAAAATCGTGCGCTGTGACGAGCGCTTCGCGGAAGAATCGAAAGTAATTTGGTGAAGGGGGCGCGGCGAGGCAGGTCGCGCGAGTCGATTTTCGATCGAGAGCTACGCGAGTGAGGAGAAGAGAAAATTTCTCGATGGTTCTTCGTGGTTTGCTGGCACCAGCGGCGGCGCGATGGACACGGAATAAAACGTCGAAAAGGTAGAACGAACACGTTAATTGAGGTTTAACGAACGTTGGACCTGGTTCAAAGAGAATGTGGAAGAACGATAGATAACGAACGTTCGTGGAATGTTCGACGGGATTCGTCGGGGGTTGAGAAAGCGCGCGCAGTTCGAGCTTTAATTGGTAGCCGATAGAGTCCACTCGTTGCCACTTGAACCCATTAATTTGGCGCGTACGATACCTCATTTAACGGTGAACGATTAATACGAAAATGTAAATCAATGTTAAAGCCGATTCGTTAGCGTGATTTTTACGCTTTCCCTTTTTACCTTTTCTCGTTAATTAATTTCCTCGTTGATAGGGTGCGAGGCACCGTAAATCTTTGTACACTTTATCGATGATCTCTCTAGGTACGTAGTGGATTAATTAAATTGAAATTGAAAATAGTTCTCTTTAACTGCACGCTTTTCTTTCTCAGTTACAACCTTTATGGTTGCGCTTTGTGGAGTAAAATAAGAGAAAAACTGGTCGATGATCGAAAATGAAGAAAGAAAATTACCGTGTTAATCCTACAGTAACTATATTTACACATAACCCCATTAACAGTGGGTAACTTACTGGGTAACTGTATACGTCAAACACGAAAATAAATAAAAGTAGAGTTTAATTGGTCGGGAAACGTAATTTTATTAATGTAATAATCACGTAATAGAAATTCAGATCTGGTGCTAATTAAGTCTTTCCGTGCCAGAAGATCACCAATAATAGGTATAAATAATAAAGGCCACATCTTAGAAATAGTTAAAATAAAAATAAATGGGGTTTGCAGTACCTTGCTTTAGTATTCAAGGATTAATAGAGGCTTCCACATACAGAATATTCTGATGGTATGCATATTGATTTTGTTTAAAGCTTCAATTATTAATGACAAAATTTTTCTGGAATAATAATCTAAAAGAATATTATCTTCTTAATTATTCACCCTAGGAAGCCTTAAATGGTAACAGCTGCAAGCTGTGAAAGGCTGTAATACCATTGCTGTTACGTCACCTTGAACAAATGATATGAAACGATGATTATTTTACAGGGGTCAAGAAAAACAAGCAGCCGGACAATTAGGATTATCGCGTTATGGACCGCAGGTGATGAGCGTGTTGTGTTTATGCACTACGGTACATCAAACAGGTCAAAACAACAGCCAGGCTAGCAAGATACTTCCGAGCACACCGCCGATCTCATCCGAGGAAGAGAGGATAAACTCGTTGCAGGAAATACCCACCGACGAGCTGGCTCTATTAGCTAAGCTGGAGGAAGCCAATAGGTAAATCGTCGCGCTGACTAACCGTTTACCCGTCGACACTGCATGTGCAAGCGAATTGTGCTTTAGATATTATCATACATTACCGCTTTATCATCAATTACGTATGTTAATATGTGACTCAATATAATTACAGGATCACGTGATTGCGAATTAGAGAATGAATAGTTTGAATGGATATTGGAAGTATTGAATTGGAAATAATAGATATTTGCAAGGGAAACGATATCGAGATGTTATGTATTAATTTCTATGAAACTTTTACAAACTTCGAGATTTATACATAGAATGTACGTAATAAAACGAAGTTGGATGCCATGGAAGAAAATTGCTATTGAATTATGTTACTTGATGGAACTGTAAAAACTTAGATACTTGATGAACTAGTGCGTGAAGCATGAATTTTGGTGTTAAATATTTCATAAATCTTCACTTATACGCATAACTGAACATAGGTGAAATATTTCTCTTTCTTTGTTTCTCTACGAAGTTTCATTGAAATTGGTATATAATATTTTATGCTGTATCATTGATAGTGGAAGTTACATAATATTATACATACAGTCTCTTCCCATTCTCGATATTTAGTTCGAATTTAAAATATGAGATCCTTTAATTATTCTGAATAATACGTTTTTGTATTAATTTCGCAGTTTTGCTTGTTACATGTTTTTATGTTTATATCTCAAAGTTAAGCGATACTAAGCACACATTACGGGGAGAGAATATATACTCTTGCATTAATTAGGATATTTATTATAATTTTGAGTTGTAACATATGAAAATAATGTTGAAAATTTATGATACTATCGAATCATATTATTACGAACTGTAATATCCTATGAATTAACAGTAATGATAAAAAAGCTGGCATTTGTTAGTAAAAAAAGAATCATAAATTTTATGACACCATTTTATGACACATATTAATCCATTGTATGTCCAAGATTTGTATTTAATTCATCTTCTGTTACTAAAGGAAGGGAAACTTTTATTTCCATCAGCCCGTATAAATATCTCATATGTTACCACTCAATAGTGCTTTAACACGATTCCGTTAAGCTAAAGTGCGTGTCTTAAGAATTTCATGTAATTGATAACAGGCTTATCGAATCGGATGCAAAGTCGTTGAACTCGCTCCAAAGCAATCACAGTAGGAAAGGTTCCGACACATCTCAGGTGTCCGTGGCGTCGGGGGGCAGCGGAAAAAATGGCGATGCTGCACCCCGACGCCACAATTCAGCTGATGGTGAAGAAAATACATGGACCCTATGGGGTCACATCGTCGCTGATTGGGATTATCATTGGAAGAAGAGGAAAGAGTTCGTCAAAGACTTAGTACGTCAAGGAATACCTCATCATTTTAGGTAATCAATCCTTTAGCAAAAAATTTCAGTTTATCGAGGTCATTAGTAACTTTGGATGAGACATAAAGTTTTCTAAACTTAATAAAAATCAACATTAAATAAAATTAGGAAATAAAAACATGTATTAATGGGGGAAAACTGATTCGTATTCATCATTACAGAGGTATTGTTTGGCAACTATTAAGTGGTGCTCATGACTCTCCCGTGAAAAAGCAATTCGCTGATTATATCAAGGCCACGTCCGCATGCGAAAGGATAATCAGGAGGGATATAGCCAGAACGTATCCTGAGCATGATTTCTTTAAGGAGAAAGACGGGCTTGGTCAGGAGAGCTTGTTTAACGTTATGAAAGCATATAGTCTTCATGATCGTGAAGTGGGATACTGTCAAGGTTCGGGATTTATTGTAGGATTACTCCTTATGCAGGTACAATTTAATGTTTGAGCAGGGGTAGAGGGACTAAGATATAAAGATAATTATTTTAAAGAAAAATAATGAAAGAAAATGGGATTAGTTGCGTTAACTCGATCAGAATTAAATAGGTATATCAATTTGTTGTTACAGCAAATGCCAGAGGAGGAAGCTTTCGCTGTTCTGGTAGCGCTTATGCAAGAGTATCGTTTGCGAGATATGTTCAAGCCGAGTATGGCTGAATTAGGGGTGTGCATGTATCAGCTAGAACATTTAGTTGCTGACACGCATCCCGAGTTACACGCTCATTTTACGGCTCAAGGTTTTCACACGTCGATGTACGCATCGTCTTGGTTTCTTACGCTTTTTACCACAGCGCTCAGCCTACCGCTGGCCTGCCGCATTTTTGACGTGTTTCTGTCCGAAGGCATGGAAATTATTTTCAAAGTTGCGCTGGCCATGTTGCATTTAGGCAAAGAAGATTTGTTAAGCTTGGACATGGAAGGCATGTTGAAGGTAATTTTTATCATCAGAATCCTACATCTTGTCCATAAATAAAGCCATTAAGGAAACAGAAAGGAATTTATTATGTATATTTTGTATAGAAAAGTTAAGCAATGTAGATTTGATAGTTTAATAATATTTATCTCTACACGTGGAAATATATTGATCCTTTTCTTGTTTCACTAATATTTATCAGTACTTTCGTGTGATAGTTCTTTCAGAAACAGCTACCTGGGAGAGCTGAAAAAGATCCTGATGGCCTCATGAATCTTGCCTATGGTATGAAAATAAATCCGAAGAGAATGAAGAAATTAGAAAAAGATTATACTGTATTGAAAATGAAAGAGCAAGAGGAGATGGTTGAGCTCCGTAGGCTTAGAGCCGAGAATAGGTTACTTAGGCAAAGAACTGAACTTTTGGAAGCTGAGTCCGCGGAGTTGGCTGATAGATTAGTTAGGGGTCAAGTTTCTCGAGCAGAAGAGGAAGAAACTGCCTTTGTTGCACAAAGAGAATTAGCAGCTCTTCGACATACCCATCTTGAAACCAGTCACCAGCTTGAGCAAGCTCACGAGGAACTGCGATCTTTGTCTCTTTTGCTAGAGGAAAATGTAACATCGAAACAATCCTCTTTGGATGAAATATTATTAAAACAGGAAGCGTTGTCGCAAAAGGAAGAAATGATACAATGTTTGCAAGAGGAATTGGTAAGGGTTCGATTGCATGAGGCAGAGAATGATGCAACGATAAGAGAACTTAGAGCAAGAATACAAGAACTGGAACAAGATAAAAAAACGTTGCGCGAATCGACACCGGATAATTCTGTTGCTCATTTACAAGAAGAGCTAATTGCCGTGAAATTAAGAGAAGCAGAGGCTAATCTTTCTTTGAAGGTAATTCTTTTTTCACATCTCTTTGAATTTTTCACATTTAAAAAGAATTATTTATGATCTTCTAATAATCGTAAAGTATATGTAGATTTAATAAATTTATCATAATACAAGAAATTTATTAGGATCTTCGACAAAGAGTAACGGAATTGAACAGTGCCTGGCAAAGACATCTGCAAGAACATCGTTCTGCTCAACCACAACCAGCAAGCGATTCTACGCCTAAAAAACTTCTATTTTGGGAAAACCGCGGTCATGAAGTGCAAAAGTTCGTAGAAGATTTAATGACAACCAGAATTCGGGAGATGGAAGCTTTGACCGAAGTAAAAGAGTTAAGACTAAAAGTCATGGAGCTTGAAACTCAAGTACAGGTTGCTACGAATCAACTTCGTCGACAAGACGAAGGAGGGAAATTACTTAAAGAGGAGCTAGAAGCTGCCTTGGCTAGGGAAAAGGAACTTACTGCCAAATTACGAGAGCAGCAGCATAAGTACTCCGACCTGGAGTCAAAAATGAAGGATGAAGCTATGATGGCTAGGATACGTGATGCGGAACATGCACAGCAAGTGGCAGAACTCACTCAGAAAATATCTCTTCTTGAATTAAAAGTACTATTCTTTTATTTGTATAACTTTTTTGAATATTTCAATACAAACATTTTTATAAGGATATTAAAATTATTGATTATTCTTGTTTGTTACAGAATGAAGAGATGCTTGCAGAAGGTGAGCTTAGGAATAATTTAGATGACAATGAAAGAGTCAGAGAACTGCAGGATAAAGTTGCAGAATTAAAAGCTGAGGTATGTGGAAATATTTTACCTATTCGTGCTGCATTAATGAAAGCATTGATATAATCTGCAGTAAGAGGTGAATGGAAAAAAAAAAAACATTGTTCAAATATAAATTAATATCTAGTTTATCACGAAAAAAGAAAATTGTAACATAAAATTATTCAAAATTATCCTTAGTGCTATATTTTTTGCATGTACTACTTACTCAGGATATTTTTGTTATTTCTATAAAATTTAGAGTCAAACGATCTTATGTTCAAAATAAAACCATTCATGTAAATTTTAAAGGAATATACAGTATTTTAGTACTGGAAATATAGCTACGAATGCTTTCAATTATGCACAAGTATAATTATTATTATACATGTTTATGGACGTCAATGACTCTCGTCAAATCTCCTCGATTAAAGTTGAAACACATTTCTTTATTTAACATACTAACCACAGTATAAGTTTAAAGTATCGATGGTAGAAGTAATGACGGTAGCTCATAAAGATGTAGAATTATGATCATATTACAGTAGCTTAAAATCCAATTTTTATTCAATTTGCTATTAGACTGCAAGTTAGTAAATTTCAAAGCTTGTAGAGTTATATAATTATCAAGACTTATCGTACATTTGAATATAGAAGTAAATCCAGTTGATAGCCTTGTTACAGGATCTTGATTTATTGTTTCAGTTTCTGCATATTCATACGTTTAGTCATAAAATCATATAAATTCTATACAATCATTATGATCATTAACACATTTAAAGTCTTTTTCAGTTCAACATATTTTAGAAACTATTAATTTTTACATGTTAAGATAATGAATTATAATTTCATAGAAATGTTATTGTGTTTCTAAAATTTTTCTATATCAAATTTCGGTAATACTATCTAAGAATGATAGTCGTGGATAATACGAACACTCCATTTCTTTCCTTTTTTTCTTTTTTTTTAATCGTATTTACACATCTGTGATAATGCACATTTTTTGTGACACCATTTTATGAACTATCCATGTTTTTCATATTCACTTTTCTTTTATCTCGAAAATCATGTTAATGGGGACTTAACACTATTGTCGCTCCTTTTTACTGCACTGTTAATTCACGTACCGTAAAAGATTAAGTTTTTGATGTATTACTAATAATTTTCTAATTGGCTATCCTAAATCCTTCTAATAAGGACAATATATAAAAAAACATATGTACATAATTCAATAGTATTTGTTTGGTGCACAAAATTACGTCTATCGTAATAACATGTAACATAAACGAAGATGTAATTTATGCTTTCTTGTTATTGTAATTCACAAAAGTATGCACAAATTGCACCTCTTACTGCAATGTAATGCTAATTATCACGCTAATGAACAATTTTCTTTATTGATAAAATCATGTACTATAAAAATCTTTGTAGGTTTAATATTAAATTTTAATATAGAATCAAATTTTATTAATATCGTCATTAATAAAATGAAATTATTTATATCTTGTTCGGGAATCCGTTTTTGTATTACTAATTAATAGAATTAATACTCGTATGAAGTTGATATTTTATAAAATTTCAAAAACTAATGGATGGAATACTAACGTTGTGATACATACTTTTTATATTTGTTATTAACAATTAACTGTTGCAATGGACGATAAAACACAATCGTTCTCACACTTTTCATATAAGCAGATAACATATTCCTTCTGAGGTACCTATACACATTAAGAATTCATCGCGTTTCATCATCAAAAGTGCATCTCTAATTGTTTTGGTCCACTCCTAATTTTATGTATTCATATAATGTGTGTGAATTTTGTTATATAAGAAATTTACGTATCAAAGCTTCGAGACTAGGGTGCATTCACAGCTTGTTATGTCTCTGCTGCAATGCAAAGTATTAATAATAATTGTCAAATCGCTTCTAAATTTAATCGTGATTACGGTATTCCCTCATTGAATGTTATTTTTGCACTTGTGAGAATATAATAATCATTGTATTGAACTTGAAACTTATATCTTTGAGGGCACCATTTACGAAAATGTCTTTTTGAACGAAATATTTGTTTTAATTTTGTTGTACATTGAAAATTTGTAATAAAAAAGAACTTAAATTAATGAGACGTTAAGTACAATATTTTAAATTCAGGAAATATATTCCATATTTTGTTAAAGTTTATTGTAAATATCTTACAGTATCGAAATTATAATAATTACCAAATTTTCAATGTTTTAGCATTAACATTTAAATCGTTTTGTGTAGATACATACTAAAATCATTTTACTATAAACTAAGCTTGCTATTTACGATACTGATTGTGCTTCGAGGATATTGTATTAGACGTTGAGAGCTAGCACAGCACGGAGTAACACGTAGAAACTATACCTTCAAAGATATCGTTCATTTATTTTAATTATCTGTATCAATTAGGCATCCAGCAAAAATGCATTGTAATGAGTGCTATTAGAAAAGATTGTTAAACAAAAAAGTCATTGATGTGGAACAATGTGATGATATAATATTAATTAAACTAGGTTTCAAGTATCAGTGGAATTCTTATTGTGTAAAGGTACCAGACACTAACACAAAGAAACTAATGGTCTTGTAAAACTAACCCTCTATTGCTGTGTTATCTCTGTCTCGTTAGATACCTATAAGATTCATCAGCCCGGAGACTGAGGCTTGGTGCTTTTACCAGTAAGTCTTTACCCATCCGTAAACATTATTTTTTTTTTCATTTCATGTACGAAGCATGACATCAACATGTCTATATTAAAAGACTACATTTCCTTCCTATATAATTTTGTATATATTTTATGAAGTAATTACATGCTATGTTAAATTACAGGACAATTCATCTCTCAGTCTACAAGCAAGTGCTATGAGACTTAGAAAACCATTAGATTAACAAATGTCTTTATTATCCAGTCTTGGTATTCTAATGTCTCTTTGAACTTTCCTTTAACACCTACACACTTAATTTTCCCATTACCTCTGTTTCTTATGCTGACTTATCATTGTATGTATAACAGAGCATTGGTTTAATGTGTTTATTGTGTTTGGTATATGCTTTGCAACATGCACATTGTAATCACTATTTGCATGCTTAACTTCCATTTTATTTGTTTATTTATCACAGATGTAAATGAGATTTTTTTTATTACAGAAAAATGTGACAACCACGTTTGCAAAGTGTTTTAGGGATATTTATAGAACAACTTATAGATATTTCTATTTAACACATTGCTTAGTCAGTGTGTTAAGTAATGCATGTTATCTATTATAATTTTTAACATAATGTTTCAGACAATATGCTTTGTATAAAATCTAAAAGTAATGCTATTCAGTATGTTATTAAATTTAGGAAAAATGCATATTGAAAAAATAACAATTGGAAACTTATGCTATGAATTTTTATAAAAATGAGTGATACATAATCAAATAGGATAATTCTTATTTAGTATTTTACTGCAGGTAATTATTCTTCGATTTCTTATTATCTTTGTTGCATCTTTTAAACGAACTATTAAACGTACAATATTAAAGTGCATGGTAATCATTTTGTTCATTTAATTTAATATTATTTTTTTTTTTTTTTTGGTTGCATCCCTTAAAGCATTTCATCATTTGATTTTAGGAAATATTCATCTTAAAAAATGAAGTCAGAAACTTTAGCAAAAATTAAAAAAACAGGATAGAAGTCAGAGTATTTAAATAAGTTCCATAAACACTATATACATTATAAAAATTGTACAATCTTTTCTACCTTGTAATGGTTTGCTGGTCTATTATCTCACAGAACTCTCCTAAAAATAATCTTCAACATAATAATTCTTACAATCAATAGATTACTAAACCATACAAATTAGAAACTATTATGCACAATTACCTAAGCAAACTAGAAAATAGTTGAATTGTGTCATGTAAAATATTATTTTTAGGGAGGGAAGCATAAAGCACATTCCTTTTTAAAATGATAATGTACAAAAGTCTAGAGAATTTCACAAAAATAATTTTTAATGGAATTTAACACATATTACGATATATTTCATGTATGTCACAGGTCATCAGGCTAGAAAGTTGGAAGCAACGTTGGACAGGCCATGGTGGGCAAAATGTAAGAAGTTACAGTGTTGACACTGAAAGTGAGCTGGACGAGCGGGATCTCAGAATTTGTTTACAGGATCATATCAATGCGACTACACAGAACTCACCAGAGGTATAGAATTCCACGTATACCAGACATTAGGCAACTAATTGTCGTTTGAACACACACAGAAGTATTCCATTGTCAGAGCAGATGGACCTTTTACGTTTCATGATCATGCTTTCGCTGTAGAGAGAAAATGACGAGTTATAACGCACATAGAATATTATAAATCGAGAACACATAGGGATAATAGCGATATTATGTTTTTAGTTAACGTGTAATATCACTATAGCTCGTGATGTATTAACAGCATAGTAGCGATTAATTAGGTGTAATCTGGTGGTCATTAATAACGCAATATAAAATTATTTGACCCGGATTGATCATACATTGCAATCAGACTTCGACGTATTTGTAAACGCGCTCTTTCAATAACCTGTAAACAGAGTGATGTCTAGACTATTTTAATGTCTCGTGTAGACGCTCTGTTCTGAGAGTATAGTGAACAATGTTTGTGATTTTTATTATCTTACTTCAAATCTCCGTAAAACTTAGAAGCCATCTTCGATTCATTCCATTAATTTTTATAATTCGCGTATTGCGTTTCGAAGTCTGTTTACAATCGACATATAGATTAAATATAACTATGTGACGCATAAACGACACGTTTTTATACGTATTACGCATTCTGTGTATTTTTTGTAATTTAAACCAAATGTAATTCCATTTAAGGAATTGTATATTGAATAGAATGAAATCCGTCGACGGGAAAATCGACAAGTTAGAACCGCCGTTTCAGAATAAAAGAACAGAGGGGAAAAAAGAAAGGGAAGTGATAAAAAAAGCACGCGTTTTTCCTGATACGACGGAATATTTAGAGTCTCATTAAAGAGTCGCAGTAGCGTATTCCTCCGGTTGTAGAGTTTTAAAAAAAAATGAAACGACAAACATAGAACACAGACACAAGTAACAGTAAAAAAAAAAATATGTAAAACACTTTCTGGATTTATTCTAGTATTCTTCTTGCGTATATTTGTATATTCATAATACGCTTTTGAAACGAAGAAACGACACGAGGTTGATTCAAACGGTCCAACTATTGAGTAGAGAATTTGCGTACAAAATCAACATACACACATACACATGAACCCATGAAACAAAATTCGGAAAAAGATAATTTTGATTAGTTGGTGGAGGGAGATAGAAAAAAGTTGGTAATTTCGTTAATTGGATCTAAGTAGCTGTTAATCAGTGAATCGGTGTTCTCTAAATTAATTTACTAATTGCAGATTATTGAAAGTGAAAGTGAAACCGAACGAGATAATCGGGAGTACAGTTGTAAAACTTAAGTAGCCCGGATAGCTCGTTCCTTATAGCGACTTCCTAGGATGTGATAATTACTTCCAATGTAAGTAGTTGCGCAGATCAGAACGTCAAACTGCTTTATTCTCGATTATTTATTTTTTATTTTCTATTTTTTTAAATCTTTCGTTTGTTTTTTTTTTTTTTCATTTTTTCCTGCTACGATCGTGTGTTTTGAGGTGTTTTAAGAATTGAAGTAAATAGTCGAGACGTATTTACTTTTAAGATAAAGGAAACAGCTGGTCGATAAAAGAGCAGCCTTTTTTATCGTTGGGGACGATAAACTAATTTTCGGCCATTTTTAGCTTCATTTTATCGCTCGTCCTTTTTTACCGCTTTCGTTTGTCTAGTGCAATCAGGAGTATTTGTTTATGCTCGTTAGCGTATCTTTACAAGAGTATTGATAAAAGGAACACTCAGAGGAGTTTTTATAATGATTGCAAATAGATAATTTTATTATCTCAATTCTGTTAGATAGATATTTCTATTTGAATACCTTTTTCGAGCCATTTTCTTATTTTGTTAAAAAGAAAAAAAATATTAGAGGTGGAGTACTTAGATATTATAAAAATATACAGGCTCGAAGGAGTTTTATTGCTCATAAAAGGATGGTAAAATGGAGATTCGAAAGAAGCAATATTTAATAATTATTATACGTAAAAGTCTATAAATATGTGTTTAATATTAATAATAATTAATAATCGTGAGTGAATCTTAATTTTTAATTGTTTTATGTGTCGCGTGTATTTTTATACGTAGGTAAAAAATGTGATTGAACTTTTTTATTAAAATATCAATTTCAAATTTTCAATTTGAAGGAATAAATTAAATAAAAATATAAATTACTATTTTATAATTAAAATCGTGTTTTTAAAGTCGACTATAGTTTTATCCATGTGATCTATCAGTTTCATTTTAGATAGGTATCAATTATAAATTTATCTATTAATAATAAATTTTATCATGTGTAACGTTGGAACGTTAAGGGTTGAACGCGTCTGCAGTTTTTCGCTTTGGCCTAAATTGTACTGTACATAATTCCGTTTCGTCACAAATTGGCACCAAAATTGTGAAAATCGGTCGTGAACGCACCAAACACAAGAATTCTCTCGAAGAAACGAAATTTTCTGCTTTCGTGCACGTTTCGTCGAAAAAAATTGCATGTACTCTTTGCAACATTGTAGAATCTTATTAATCGAGTAAATTATTGATATTAACTGAATTTGTTCATCGGAGGGGAAGGCTCGATAATTAGATTATTGTTACAACACGAATGATTTTTACTGTGCAACAAGTAAAAATTCTATTTGTTTTAATGTAGACACTCGAAATTCACTTTTTCACTCGCTTTCCAGCTATGTAATTTAAAAATCAACCTGAAGATTATTTTGTTGCAATTGTCGACTGTATTTAGATATATATTGATTTGTTATGGGGATTCCTGTGAATTTCATATAATAATTGTATAATAATTATATAATAAAAAGACTAAAACAGTTTATCAACTATCAAAGTATATTTCACTGATTTTTATACAGCTTTGTGATATTTGCTGCGATTTTTATTAATTTTATAACGTTAGCTGCGTTCGAAAAATTATAGCTTTCAATTCGATAAGCATTTTTGAGATATTTTTTCATATTCACTCTCCCAAATGATCACGTTCTTTTGTAATGTTTTTTAAAGAATTTTTATCGTTAAAATACTCAGAATACCCCGTAGCAATTCGATATTTCTCAGTAAACCACAAGAGTGTCGATATATCGTGTCGCTTTTACACAATTCACAAAAATAATAACGTTTTGTAAAAGATATTCCGCAGCAGTCTATCTAATTTTAACAAACATAGAGATACGCTAAGGCAACGCTTAATGGCACAAGCTCAATAATTTATTACTAAGAAAGGCTTAGTTTCTCGTCTTTTCAGATATTTCGCCAGAGAAATCGAACACGTTTCTTTCGTCTTATTAAAGTAAGGAGAGTAATAGGAATAATTTCGATACTGCCTGATATTATTCGAGCCGAATGGATTATCTGTATAACGACTAAGAAGAATGTCCATTAAATATGTCCAAAATTTTCTCACGTCGCGGATATAGGTGTGCGATTATCTGAAAACTAATTTTTACACAGAGTATTGCATTTTTTAATTTTAAGCTTATTCTAATAATCATTAATAAAAGAAACGAATGTGCAAGATAGGAAAGCAAAAATGATGAATTATATTTAACTGGAGAAACGCGAAAAGAAAATGGAAAAATTGTATGAAAAATTTAGCTGCAGCTCTTTTATTGAAAATTATAAGATTGTAATATATATTTATGTACATTAGCATTTGTTATCTTAAGCAATTGACCAGCAAATGCATTTAAAAATAGCTCAATCTGTTGCTTTTATTGACGAGTGGAAAAATTTATTTATTTATTTTTTTTATTCGATATGTATTTTATTGCTTCTCGTACACGATGATCGTGCTTAATGCGAAGCAATTTATAGAGATTGATCAGTGAGTTATCAACAGGGGTTAACCCTTTGTAAACCCTCGAGTGTTTTATTCAAAGAAAAAAGTTTGGTACCAAGGACTGTAATTCTATTAGTATGTTATAAATTTATTTGTATTTAGTGGAACTACCTTAAATATATCACTACAGTAATCAGTATTTGTCAAAGTGACAAGTATCTTCCAAGAGGATACTTAATTTTAAAGAATTCTTTATTTAATGAATCACCACCCTATCATATATATACATGTGTGTTTACAATCATCGATCTTTTATTTTTGTCTAAAATTTAGATTTTTACAGTCAAATCTATATATATCATAAATTCATTGTTAGAATAATTTTGTTTTCATCACATATTAATCTTCATAACAATTAATTTTTATTATTTTATTAATTTTCAATATTTATTATATGCCTTTCATTATAGGTTTAGAAAAATATGTTTCGTTAGAACAATTTTAATAGTTTAGAAAATTTGAATTTGCCGGTTAATATGTCGGCCATTATTAATCACGTATCGTTAGAATCGATCGATCAATGTCAGAACTCAATTATTTTTTTGCTATCGATAGTGCCAACTTCAGACCTAAAGAAGTAGTATTGGAAGACGTACGGAACTTTTTTCTTAACGTGAAAGTATACGAGTGACTAATACATGTTTTACTAACAATATTTGTCTCTTCCAACACGTTTGTACTTTTAAGAAACTATCGTCAAACTCTTCAGGTATCTTCATTCAACATTTTACAATGCAACGACTCTGTCTGAATACACTTCGGTATCTTGTTACGGATCATTTCGAAGTAACTATACACACTGTATACATCCTGCGCATTTAAATTATATTTCAAGAACGAGTATTCGTTAACGAATTATTTATTAGTTAGTTCCCTGTTGTATACAAAATTTTTCGACAGATAACGCGCACACTATGAACAACGATATGAATTTGTCATAAACATTGTGGAAAATATTATAACATCAGGAGTAAATAAATTTTTATTCACTTTTAAGGTTGTTTCCTCCTTCCTGAATTTAGATATCGAATTATCGAAAGAGAATCCATGAAAACTAGCACATTTTTGTCTCTCTCTTTTTTTAAATTAACTTTCAATTCTTATTTCTATAAATAATACAGTATAAAGACATTCACGTTGAATTAATAACATGTAAAAAAATAACAATTTTATGGTACTTATTTATTTTTTTCTGGTTTCATTGATAATCGAAATCGCTTCGAATTTCAGTTTTTATCCCTTCGATCATTAATTCGCGCCTCGAGACAAGGGGACTTGGTCGTTTTCTTACACCTATTGATGGTTCCCGAGAGAAACGGTACCCCGCTGGAAAGGTATAATCCCACTTATGGACTTAACAATCTCGGTACGATATTCCAAAGGAGTAAGAAGGACGAGAAGGAGCGAGAGCATTGAGGAAAATGAGAAAGATAGAACGCCGAATGTAAAGACAAAAGTAAAAGAACCGTGGACCATGGAGTGATTTGGGGAGAGTTTGCGTCCATGGGCGGCGCAAGTTGTGGCAGGTAGTTTTCCAAATGGAGTCTATCGGCCAGAGGAAAAAAGTAATCCGTGAAAAGGGGTTCGTTGTTACGCCGGTCTGGTGCGACGTTGCCGGTTCTGTGCGAGTGAAAAGAACGTTTGGCTGGGTTGGTCCAGGATCGAAACTAGAACATTAAGAAGCCCCCCGTGTGGTTTTTCTCGGGAGCATATTAGAACTACGATTAATATAAATTTCAAACATACAAATATTTCACAAAAATTCAAATTGCCATTAAAACTGTGACTTATGTTATACGAACATGAGGAATAATACTGCTGGTAGCAATGTACAACTCATACCAGTAAAGGAAAATTGAAATAGAATTTAATAATAAAAATACATGTTCATTATGACAATGTATTTCATAATTCGTCCGGGGTACCTAAATATATAGTTGCGAGTTTGTTCGGCCCTCTTGAGGTGGCGGTGGCGGCAGTGTTGCCAGGCGAGACTAACCACTGCGAAGTGGAAGCGAGCCTGCTTATGGGGGTTTCGCGGGAGGAACGGAGGGACTTAAAGGGAGTTGGATGAAAAAAGAAAGGTAGAATCGGCAGAGAAAGAGGGAATGAGCGGCACGCGGACCGGGCAGGGGTGGCGGACCAATTAAATATGGCGACAGCAGTGGGGTGTGGCGCTTGCGCATGCGCAACGTCGCTTTCAGCTGGGGGGACAGGAGCCGCGGACAGAACGGGGCAGCGACGAGAAGGAACCGGCCGGCAAGCAGAGGGATTGGCGAGTACCCGGCATACGTTTGTGTGGTGCGCGCTGTCTTCGAGAGATAGGCTTCCAGTGTCGCTCGAAAACTTGTCCGTCGACGTTTGTTCGCTTGCTCACTCGTACGAAGCGTTTCCTCGTTTTCATTGAAACCGGTCGGATCTGTGAAAAGTAGTCGAGATGACGATGGCAACGGAGACAGAGAACACTGGACCGGAGAGTAAGGAGATTAAAGATGTGAAAGAGATGAAAGAGGCGCTGAAGGACGAAACGCCGCCGGACAATAAGCAAGAGGAGAAAGATGCAGCGAAAAAGGAAGAAAGTGGTAAAAAAGAAGAGACCGCTGACGCTGCGGCCGCTACGCCATCCTCGGCACCGACCAAGGCTATCAGCGTGCGTAAGGCCAACTACGAGAAAGATATTGTTTATCTGTATCAGTTCTCCCGAATACCTCTTCTGCCCTCTATCTCACAGTATTGTCTCAAGGTGGAGACATGGTTGCGACTTAATGGCATCAAATACGAGGTAAGTGTTTTTATTTATCCTATGCTTATTGAGAATCGTTAGAATTCTTAAATTCACGATACATTGGAAAACAGGGGAGATCGATGTGTGAGCGCAATGCTCCTAAAGTTGTACCTTAGGCGTCGTGTTTCTTCCGGGTATACACAAGAGCGCGTCCTTTTGACTTTTCGTCACTGTAGCTCGACCGAGTAGAGTTTCAATGTATTCATTGTGCCAAGACTCGGGTATACACAATTCCATCGAACCAACGAGCATGGTGTGTTGAAAAAAGATAGAGAAGGTGGATCCTTTACCGATTATTTCAAAATGGCGACTCTTGTCAACCTTTGTGCGCTCAAAGCAATATTTAAATGCGCTTTCAACGCTGTTTTTACACATTTTTTATTGCTTTCTACGCAGTAAGGATTTCGTTTCGGCCATGAATTAGTTTTTCTTATCGTATCAGTCGTTGGTTCTCTCATAATTTCCGACTTTTCGGCAAATTTGGAAATACCTCATAAAACGATATCGATTTCTCTTAACCGAAAATTTTAGGGGCAACACTTGCATGGCCTTTTTTTAAATCATTAACTTAGACACAAGTGCATGGAACTTAGCATTCTTAATTTATTATTTATCAGTAGATTCGTAATTATAATTTCACAGTGCATCGAAATCGCGTATCTTTTCTGTAACGAGGTATAAATTGATCCGGTAGTTTACCTTGAATTTCAGATGCAAATATTTATAGAAACCGTGATGTTTACAATCGAGCTTTTAGACAAGCAGCGATAATGTATCCACGACTCTTTTGATGGGGGCGAAGCTCAAGCATGTAATCGCGCACGTAATAGCTAAACATACAAGAATCTCATTCCCATTACACGATATGTATACACGTCAGTCTAATCCGCCGGAACATCAGACCTATTACGCTCTTTCGAAACCTAGCAATCATATCGACCGTTATAATACGTAGATCTCGTTTTCTGATACATACTACCATCCTATGAAACATCCATCCGAATGAAATATTCCTGACCCGCTTGGGGTCACGTTCTGATTTCCAGAGTGTAACGTTTCGAAAAAAATAATTAAGAAACGATTTCTCTCTTCACGCGGTAACTGCGTTTTCCATCGTAAAATTTTATATCCGCTGCGAGAGCAACACGGCCGGATGACGGGCGCACGCGATCGAAAAGCATGAAAATACATTTTCTCGCGAAAGAGGTGAAAGGCCCGGCGGTATGCATTCCTATGGACTTTTAAAACGGGTTTCAGCGGTTCGCGTGGGGGGTGAACCGGCGAAGCCTATTGGAGGGCTTCCAACTTGAACAGAGGCAAAATGTGCCCCCCCGTGTACCGTCGTGTTTCGGTCCTGCGCGGTTCTGTTTTCGAGGGGGATGGAAGGACGCGTAGTAGACCCCTTCGGGATCCGGGCATAGGCAACGGGACTACTTGTTCGACGAGATTTGCGTGTTAGCGGAGAGTTTATCTGTCATAGCATGTGTTTGTTCATCCTTTGAATAATGCATTTTTCTTTGTTAAGAAACTACCACGGACTATCATATTTTTAGGTA
Organism: Eufriesea mexicana; assembly: GCF_001483705.2. NCBI lineage: Eukaryota > Metazoa > Arthropoda > Insecta > Hymenoptera > Apidae > Eufriesea > Eufriesea mexicana. Next base: position 777,422 of record NW_016909145.1, on the reverse strand, counting down.
GCGATAGTAATTCGAAATAGCGATTTTCTTTATAAGAGAAATAAAAAGATGGTTTCTTGTTGTTTTTCTCGAGATAGCCACGCTAAACACAGTCACCAATCTTCGTGGTTGTTTACGCGCGTTTTTGCATCGATTTATTTATATCGTCGGCAGAGGGGCGATATTGGTCGCGGGTCGCGAAACAGATGATAAGTAAGTGAGACGTATTATTGCAGAACTACTATACGTAAAACGAATGCCGCGCTAGATGGCGTTGTTGTGTTTTTCTTCGTTACTCATGGAATTATGTATGGTAAATGAAGAATAGATTATAAATAACATGATATATATGAAGTTACGTTTTTTGGTTATGTTATTAGAAACCATTTTTATGATGTTATTCGTAATGATGCGATAACATTTGTTAAAATACATATTGTTATAGAATAAAAAATAAATGGTCTCGACTTTAATTTTAAAAATTATAAAATTACTAATAGGATTCAGCTATACCGTTCTTTTAGTAAGGTTATATAGATGTGGGATATATTCATTGTATTATTTCTATTGTTTCAACAATTTTGATAATCCAAAAAAGACTTCTTGCCATTGATCCTAGGAATAATTAAAAATTTTTTTTCTTTTTTTTAAAAATAAATCCTTATATTTTCTTTTCAGAGAAAGAATACGAGAGTTTTTTGTGTTCGTGGTGAATGGAATTTCGTCTGAGTGTGGCGCAGTTTTGAAACACTTTTGAAAAACTCCCTCTTCATCCCACTTCTAACTGTCCTGCAGTGACCTTTTTCATCTGACCGCCACTATCTCGGGGTCTTTCTACGACATCTGTTGAACACACAACGCTTCTCCCCGAAAGGGAGAGCTACTACGGATACTGTTCGCGCCGTGACTTCGGGAAGCAGATTTCAAAGGTCCATATTTTTCTACCTAATTCTTTTTCCTGTCCTTTTCCCGATAAACTGAACGTTTACGAAGTTCAAATGCCACGTTTGCAACCTTCGACGTTCATTTACTTACTAGAAAAATGTGTTCTCTAACCTCAATTACGTCAGAGTCGATTCGGATGGAACGTTTCAACCAATGTTTCGTCTGATCATCTTTCGGGACTGAAAGGGCTATTTTTAGGCACCCTAATAGAGGATTGCGCTTTATGTAATTTATCAGTTGCAATTGTCATGTGTTACCGACGCCTCCACTTCCGGTGCCCACTTCTGGATTCTCTGATCATGGCTCGTGATTTCGAACATATATCTTAACTCGATTATGAAAGTAATTGTGGTATTACCCATTGAAAATGTCATTTTTTAAAAGTTTTAATCTCTGGAAAAAAATTAATTTAAATTTTGAATGTTTCCAGGAATTTAATATACAGAGTGCAGCATAAGTATTAGAGAATTGGTTTCTTTTCTTAAAATTTTGTTGCAAACAGCACTCTAGAACGGTTATAAATTGTATTCCCATACGAAGAATCGTAGAAACGCTTTTAAATGAGCACTTGTTCGAATGGTAAAATGGCAGAACTGGAACAAAAGAGGTCACAGGTAATACAGAGGAAGTTCCTATTGAACTAATCATTACCAAGATAGGTATAAATAACGCATGGAGTGGCCCGGATCAATTGGCCAACTTGACCAATTTTGTACCCGGGTACAAACGGTGTCCGTAATTTCCAAGAAATGCTTTCTATCCTTACAGATTCCGTGATAAATGGCATGTAGTATCTCTACACTTGGTGTTCCAAGACTATATTCGGTATAACATGTCACGATACATTATGAATGTAGCTCCTTTCATTTGATAATAACAAAAATTAAATTTTGTAAAGAAACATTTGGGTCTTTTTCAAGTCATTAAATGAAAAGTGTCGTTTTCTCTTCCTCTTTTAGGAGTCTTTCTTTCCAAGCCTTGAGTGTTATCTAGAATTATTTATTATGAATACAGTTATAGACCAGTTTATGGCTAGATAATTATACCATAGAAATTGAAGACGCAATCTCGGTTATTGTTCATTGTTATTTAGTTTCTTAGGCTGAAATTGTGTGGGGTGTGTCGTGTAAAGTATTACGAGCTGTTTCTCTTGGTTACTGTGTTAAGATCAGTAGGAAATTTGCATACCTCGTTATTTCTTCAATTTTCTTATGGTGTCTCAAATTTGCTACAAAATATCTTTCGTATCTTTCTAAAATATTTTTCTTCATTTTTCTTTTGTAACTCTGAAATTAAAAGATGAAAAATAGTAATGAAGATTCTTCGTCTTCTTCTGTTTAAATAACAGTACTAAATTCATAACAGATAAATGTTCCAATATTAAAGAAGAAAAAAGGCATTTCATTCGAGTTTTAAAGAAATTGTCACAAATAATTTGTGATTTTACGAAGAATGCAATAATTGTTGCGTTTCATTCAGTTATGTATGCAACTTTATGGCGGGTCCCTGAATATTCATTGGGATATTGGAAGTCCTTGAAAGGATGTACAATTTGTATAGTGTTGCGAGACAAAAGAGAAGGAAGAGACCACTTTCGAAGGTGTAGAGGCCTAGCCAGCACGAGCCGTTGATACGCGAATCTAGGTTATGAAAAAATCTGAAACAAGAATTCTCTGTTTCATATCTGCTTCTCACGCTTTCTTGGCAAGACGCGCTTTTCGGTGCGAAAGTTAGCAGGACACGGGAACGCGTGAAATTGTGCTAATTTACCCATTGGCTTCTCTCTTTTTCCCTCGAGTTTTTTCCAAAGATACAGGGGCACGCATATGTGTTCCATATTCCTTAATGTACACCGATCTCTAACCATATGTCAAATTCCTGGAACTCCTATATAAAGTATTAATTTTTATTTGTTTTTTCTTTCATTTCTATTAAGAAGAATATTCTATTCTCATCCTATTCATACATACCTTAATCGTCCAAATTACATTGTATTAGATTTATAATGCATTATAAATAGTTATTTATTTGTAACAATAATTCATCCTGTTTTATGGCTGTATCGTTTCACTTACTAGCCATTACCTGCGATCAATCATTATTTCCCATTCCTCTTCGGAAACACGATGTTTAACCTAACCTCATTTTTCGTTTGAACAAACGAAAGAAAAGATGCAATTATTTTTATGCTTAAAACGGTCATAAATCTTCATTAAAGAACGTTCATACAGACTGTCAAAAAATTGAATTGCATTTTCGACGGACGATGAAATAGTAGACAGGCCAACGAATCGTGCGTGCGAACGACCGAGGAAGAGCGAGCAAGCCAGACAAGGAGACGCGTACGTGGTGCGCATGCCCGTACGAGGATTCGTCGGGCTGAGCCATTTGTGCCCGGCCAATCGATTGTTTCCGACGTTTCTCCAACACGCTAAACTCGTTTCCGGTCCGATTTACCCGCGACCGGTATCCGCGATACATACTGAGCACGAGAAGTCGACTACGAAAGCGATACATTATAATTGCATCGCGTCGCCCGTTAAACGGGCGATCGTAGCGGTGGTTTGTTGACGAGTGGTGGGGATAGGCGAGAGGAGTGGGGAGGACTCGCGTTTGCAGTAAGCAGCCACCTCGTATGAGGATCTCTCGGTGCTCCATCGAGCATAAGTATTATACTTTCATGACGGCGTAATGAGAGAAAGCAGATCTTGTTGCAGAGAACGCTGGTAAAGTCGATCGAGGTCGCGCATCTCGCTTTAACATTCTCGTATATGTGTGTACGCCATGTGTTTTAGAACGATTGATCAGGGATTGGTAATCAGGGCGATTGAAGCTTTTAACAGATGGTCTCCATTATCGTTGAGGAATTTTAAGGGGATGATGACCTTTTACTATCGCTGGATCTTCGGAAATGTAAAATTAATTTTATCTCAGGTTTTACTCGAATTTTATAGGAATAAAAAGAAAATTTTCGAGTTAAATCTTTTATCGTTTTCCAGAAGTCAGTGTTAAAAAGACCTGTATCCCTTCGGTAAGGAGAACGGCTATATTCACGGTAGCAGGTCGGTCGATTGGTACTGCAGGTGGAGCAAGTCTATTTAGTATCGCCGAACCAAATGTATCAGGTTTAGCGGTGCAATTTAAACATTTATATTTAAATTCTATATATTTTCACATCTCGTGTTATCACGTTACACCATAAAGTCTTAAGATATATGCACTTCTCGCAATAACTCGGTTAGTTTATAAGAAAGCTGGTCTCAGCTGTTCATTTCATCAGTTGATTTCAAAACACCTGTTCTGGAATATAAGATACAAGAGTATTTAAAAAGCAAAATATGTATAGCAGTTTATAAAAAGATACTATAGACTAGTCAGATAGGAACGTCATGCGATCATTCTTATCCTGCTTAATTATGAAATTTAAAAACGATCTTCCAGGTTAAGTTACTTCCGTCTTAGACGAGATAACGCCGCCACTATAGGCCGTAGATCACAGATGATGGATCAAGCGCAAGTTCCAAGGCAATTGTGTCAAAATTCTTTCAGAGAAGACAGGTTCTAGAGGAAACAATCCAAAGCCTCCACTTATGGCTTGGGCTGGGTCGGGATTTAACGAGCCATGGAATGAGCTGACTCATAGGAACTGTAGAGAACGCAGTTCACGAGGAAAAACAAAGTGGTCTGGTATTTAGGTTGGGAGAAGTCAGCAGCCATGGACACCTTTAGCGAGCTTTATTACACCGTCCAAGTGTTTCCGATTAAGCGATCGTTGCAGTTTGGTCGAGTGCTTAAATTGCATGATTGATCGGCCACTTCGAATCGTTGCTACCTATTTTGATACTGCAAATCATGAGACTGACCTTCGTGTTGGTTCAGACGTGGATGATCATCGGATATAAATGAGTTTCATAAATGATGTAATAAATCTTACTCTGTTTCGAATTTATTCATTGACTCAGGATTAAATATTCTGTGGGAATATAAAGCTTTTACATTTATATTGAAATGGAAAGTAAAGATAGATGATCTTCTGCGATAGCTTGAAACAAAAGTTGAACTTGAGAGACATACCTATTTTGATCTTGGTCATCCTTTTCAAAATTAATTTGTGAATTTTTATTGAAAAGACTTTTTCTTAATGGAGAATTTTTTTAACGGATACTAAAAAGGGCAGAAAGCCGTGGAAATTCCATTTTCTTGTAATTCTACTTGTCCAGCAACTAAAATGAGACATAAGGAAAGTGCAGTTGCACGTACTGTTCTCATGTGTTCTTCCAATTATTCTTCCTACCCATTCCTGCATTTTACACTTATCTCATAACTCCTTTGCTCTTTAAAAGAGTGTAACTCTAATGGCTATTAACTTTAATTTAGAGCATTCCTCTTTCACAATCTTCCTGCGGCTCGTTTCAAAATGAAAGCGTCTAAAATCCTCGCCTAATAAATTCAAACGCTAACTTACATGCGCTTAAAACTTAGTGAAACGTACTAAATTCAGTATGCTAAGTTCTTGAGTTTCAGAGCTACTGAACTCGAAGTTCACAAGTCCAAAAGTTTCAAAACTAGCAAGTTCAGAGTTCGTATAGCTAAAAAGTACCGCTTCTTCCACTTCCTTTTTTGTCTACTGAATTGCCTTTTGCCTTCATTCAGTTCTTAAGGGGTTATAAATGTAGATGAGGGTGTGAAACAGCAAGAAGTATTTTCGAGCGATTCCCTGAGTCTTCCACGTCCCATACGAGTTATACAAGTAGGTTGTCCGTGTGTTAATTTGGAAAACCGATTCGTGTTTTCAAAGTTCTGGATGTTCTCGAGGGTTTATGACGCGTCGATCCCTATTGAGACAGGCGAAGCGAGTTTCAGACCTAATTTGAATTCGCAACTTGTCTACCCATAAATAACTAGGCTGAGCAACGGCGGGACAAATGGGTAGTTTGTTCCTAGTTGTCGAAAATGGCATAGAGTTAGAGCTGGAATTGTTAGATTACACACTGAATAAAATCTAATTAACACATTTCAAAAGTTGAAATATTTAGTAAACTGATATAAAGCAGAATAATACTGGTATAAAGTAGGGAATTTTAAATATATTTTTTTAGCTAACCTTTACGAGCTAATATATATCCAGCATAATACGTTTATTTATCAGTTTCAATGCCACGAATATCTTAGTAAAAAATGATTTTATATTCATCGTTGTAGTTGATACCTTTTTATTTTAAGAATTCTTTTTAATGGTTGCAGACTCATATCGAATATTCGAAGTCATTTTGAATCCTAGAAGAGTAAAAAATATGTAAATTATTCTTATCATTATCATTGGTATTAGTAACCAAAATTTAACCTCTTCGCCTACAATATTCTGTGAGACTCGTGGTAAGGAGATCGAGCCAAACACCAGTATTACGGGCGAAAGCCGTGAGTCGTAGATCCGATCATAAACATTACAGCGAGAGCCGTTAGTCGTAGTTTTTAACATAAACATCACAGGTCAGGTTCGTCGTTAATTTTCGCCAATGTTTTCGTCTCGGTTGCGTGTTATTCTTCGTCGCGTACGGACGAAATGGCTCTATGACACACGGCATTAAAATTTAAATGGTAAGCCAAGTGCAAATTATTTTATTTTCCTTTTATCAGAAACCATAACACATTACCTTATAATTCATTTTTCGAATCTTCAACAATTTTCCTAATAGCGTAAACCTAGTAATCGTTTCTTTTTGTCAATCATATTACCCAATTTGTCAAAACACTTCGCCATATTCCCTACTCTAGCGACAGCAGCGCCATCTGCACCGACGCAGAATCACCGGGCGAAATGATTCCGCGTTCGCGATAATTTCAGAATATTACTTGGCTCTATTAGTCCTAGTTGGCAAGCGTATTAATTCAGCAATTACGTTAGTCTATAGTACGTGAAATTGCGTTAATAAGACTTTCATTCTGGACGGCGTACGGTTGGCCTACTGCCTCCTCTCGATCGACTCGAGCTGAAGCTAAAGGGGAGGTGAGGCGAGGAGACGAGCGCGTGTGTGCACGCTTCACGCTTGAGGCAGGTCGGGTTCTTTAAATCACCGGAAACGCGCAGGTAGAAAAGATGTGGGTAAACGGTTCCCCTCTTCTGCCACCGTTCTCTGTCCTGCGCCTTTTAAAACAGTTTCGTGGAAGGCCGACACGCCTGAAAAAACGCGTGCACGAACATTTAACGGTACACTGTGGAAAATTCGTCCCGTTGGAATTTCCAGACATGGGTGTTTAGAAACAAGAGTCCTTTGGGTGCCTGGAGAATTTACGATCTTATTGTGGCGGGTAAATCCTTGCTGCGGAGAGGTTAAGAGATTAGCGTAAAGGTTAGGTATGTGCGGCCGAGAAATTTAGCGCCCGTTTATATAACTGTATGCGACGTTGGTGGGTTTACATGTATTTATGCGAAGGGATGCGACGTTGGAATTTTAGGAGTGGAGGTATACCGAGGTATTAATAGATTATTAAGTATTTGAATAGGAATAGAGCATTTGTAGCAAACAGTATTTTATTGTTTATTATATACTCTGTACTATTCTGAATTTTGCTCTCTAGTTATTCGTAGTTATTTATATTATACTGCATTATACTGTTAATTATAAAAATATAATTTTTTTTCTTTATACATTTTTTATTATTGATTACTTTGATATTGAATTTTTTAGAAATTCGTAATACATCTGAGAGAAAGGAAGAAGGTACTGAATTGCTGATGCAATAATATTGTTTTCGAGGTTAGGAACGAGAATGGTCTGGTGCGCTGTAGGATGTGTTCGATATGTCTTCCGGCTGTTGGAACGCGTAACTCGATTCTCTTTATTGAGGCTGCTACATGGGCCTCAATGAGTGCCAGGTTTTTTTCTTTAATTCCCGATAATAATCTTAATGGAAATGTTAATGGAATGGACGTATTGGTGGATGCTAATAATAGAAGCGTTTTAATGGAGGTTTTATGAGGCGTTCTAACGAAACTATAACGTTCTGCATTTAGGTATAGCTGTATAAATTAGGGGCATATGCTCCGACGAAAATAATGCAATTTTATGACCAAGTATTTTTATTCTTTCAATCAAAGAATTAAATAATTACAAGAAATAATCGTTGCAAGAGTTCGTAATTATTTTATAATAGGACATTGATCAGAGGAAGGTAAATCTTTTTTTTTTATTTTTATGTAAACTTCCTTAATTTTCTGTAATAATGAAATATTAGTTTCTTCGTGTTTTTAGAACCACCATATTCAGGCTTGAAGTAACATTAAACAAAGTGGTGCAATACTTCCACGAAATTCGCGAATCGATAAGTAATCGTTCGGACAATTTTCATAATATTATCATTGTTCCTGTAAATACATTCTACGAAAAGGTTTTACGATGAAAACCGTAAATCTTTTTCCCAGGTAAAAATCTAGTAATACTCGTGTTAAGTAAATTTCCGAGTTTTTAATGTAAATAATAAGTAATATTAATCGTTATTTTAATAATACTAAAATTAATATCAGCCGACATTCTTTTTCCCTCTTAACGAAAATTGTAGACAGGGAATGCGTTAAACGAATTCGTTAACCTCTGCAAAGACGTTTTCTTCCTAGTTTAATTTTCATCTTGAATATCGTTACGCACGTGACAAGGTATGCAAATGAAATTTTTCTTTCGGCTGTAACGACGCTTGAAAGAATTTTAGATCAAGAAAGAATTTCGCAGTGGCGCTCTCGAGTATCCTTGAATTGATGAATTCACGTGCATTAAAAGCAAATGCATTTTTCTCATGCCTATGCGTGCACGGTGATTACCTTGCGCAGACTACGACGTGCCTTGGTATTTTATGTCTTATGTCGGCTTTCTTTGTCCGCCGTAGTAATGTTATGTTTTAATGATAGAAAAGAAGTAACGAAAACGAAACTTCCTTCTTCCCTTTTTATTTAATATCTTCATTATGAATATGAATCAGTTTTCGATGGTGACGAGACGAACGCAATTTGAATACAAATTCGTCCATGTTATTTTGCTAAACTTGAAAGTGACTTTTAAAAATTTTGTGTTGAATTTTTCTCTTATTCTCTGCTTTTAAGTAGTCAATTAAAAAAAGAAAAAGAATTTCAACGCAAGCGTTTCCTTTGAGAAAAGTCTTTAACTCATTCGAGAATTAGTCAAAATAAATGAAAATTATAATCTCTCGAGTACTACTTATTTCAGATTCTTTATTCGTAAATAGATCTGCTAATTTTAGTTATACTTTAATATTAATGTATTCAGATCTATAATAGATCTTTCCCACATGTTAATCGTTTAATAGAGAGTGTATCTTTTTACATATATTTTAATAATTAAAATAATACGTACACGAGAAATACATAATTACATAATTATGTATTTTTCACACGTATTTTATCAACAGAATGGAGTTTCTTTTCCGTACATTCCTTTATAATTAAAACATCCGTTTCTGTTAAATAACTTCTCGTAACTATTAACGTCATTTAGTTTAACACGTCGAATACCATTTCCCTTTTATCTCTTCTCCAAGGAAAATTTCCCAATCACGTTACACGTGACTCTTTTGTGCAGTTTCTTGCTTTACAACTTAAGCAACTGTACGATCGTAGGCAGTAGTTGATATTATCTTCAATTGAAGACAGAATTTCTGGCGGAGTAACAGGTTCGTTGTTGATGCACGGATTTTTCTTTCATTCCTCATAACTTTGTTTTTGTTTCTTCGTTGCTGCACATTTTCTTTTCCCAAGCTCTGATTTCGATGGATAATCCACATTGCAGTTACTTGAATCTTTTTTTTTGGCAATTGTTTGTTATTCTTGACGTAAAGTTGCTATTCGCTCTGTCGATTTTGTTCGTGGTTTTTGTCTGGTATTACGTGTGGTTTACCGTAACACGAATTTAAAGGTTCTGTATAAAATAAGTGAAAGTAATAATAAAATATGTATCATGATGTAAGAAATTTTTGCTGTTATCACTTAGAAATTATTTTCTATTTTAATGGTAATTCGTACAATTAATTCTTCTAACGCTATCTTATTATTTAGAAGTGCAGTATTTATTTACGTATAGTAAAAGGAATAGTTACTTAGGAATTGATTTATTAATTACCTTATTAATTTTTTTAAATTGTAAGTTATGGTATTAGGCTCATAGGTTTTAGTCAAATATTCGTCTCATCATTTTGGAACATTCTGTATACTAAAGTAGTAGTATAACGGTGCATAAAAAACGTTTACTCTTTATTACTCTATTATTTACTATATTTGACCACCATCCATCTACCCTTATGGTATTACACTCGTTTAACTGACACACTCTATTTCAAGTGTCAAAGGTGTTTCAGTACTCGAGACGTGCTTGAAACTCGATTACCATTATAGTCCTATAAATTTCACGAAATTAAATTATCTCGAATATACTTGACATTCAGTAAAAATTACAGTTGAGAAACATTACTTACTCGACACTGTCAGTCTTCAAATAAATCCAGTCTACTTATATTAATCTTACCATTCAAATATTTGACGTAATTATAATTTATACATGTTTCACGAAATTTATAATATACTAATTTCATTCCTCTAAATATTTTCAATGTATTTTAGACCAAGATCAGTATTCCATTTTCTTAAATCAAACAAAACAGATCTTCTGGCGCCATATTTATCTCCTACAAACTCCAGAATATATGTACATCTGATTAGTTACTCTAGATGTCAAGTCACCTATGCCACTTAACAGTCTTTCATATACATACACATATGTATCTCTTTATAAAAAGAAATCGATTTCGATCCGTCATTCATCGAACGCAAAAGATCGCCATTCTCTGTGCATACGCGATACAAACGAACACTACATATAGATATATGTGTGTGATGTGTGCGCGCGAGGCCGTAATACATGGAGGTTGTTTTCCATCGACGGTCGTCAATAGGTATTGCATTATAAACCAACGCGACGCGGTTTCCGTCCGAGGACTGTCCATTCGAAGACGCAATAAGCGATATACGCGTTCTTTCGATCGCTATATAAAGCATCCTCCGTTCGATTCGTTCGACTTGTCCATGGCTGGTCTATTGAATCGCTTCTCGCCGTCCTGTCGTACTCTATGAATACAGATTTAGTTGTCGCCTGCACGCACTGTTCCTACTGCTTCGAATTCTCGCGCATGTGCGCAGAAACGCGTTCACGCGATCCATTGGTAACGCGTAGAAAGCGTTCCCCTTTATTGGATGGTGTTGAGGTTGGGTATGATAGGAATGATTGGCGTTCGGTTGGGTGTTGATCCCTAAGCAGTTTTCAAGTAATTTATTAAGTGTTGCTGCCATTGACATGTACGATTAAAATTGTTAACATTTTTGGTTGGGATTATTTTTGTTTATAAGAAACGAAAAATTATAGTTGGTTACAGTTTTTTAGGTTAATCCCAATATTCGACAATCGCTGTGAAAAATACATTTATAACCTTAATTTATTCCTCTTCTTTGTAACTAATTGATTGTAATAGAATGTATTTCAACATACATTTCTAGGAGTCAATTTAAAAAAGCAATTGTGATTACACCTACCTCACTTGAGCAATGAATTAAGAAATGCCTACGGATCCAATGAAAATTGCAGTTCTGACAATCCATGGTCCATTAATAACCCACACAAATAGGTATCAACTTTTCATATTTTACATTTAAAATAAAATTATATATATTTATTTCTATAGAAATATTTCAGCCTGTTATTATCTAGTTTATCGAATAGCAGAATTTGTTTTTAATGGCTCCCTGGTATTCGACAACTGGTCACAACTTCAACCTACCGTAACGAGGAAACAAACCATTGTTAGTAAAAGAGAATCGAAATCGGGTCCCTTGAACAAATGATTTTACAACAGATTTTTTTCAGTACTACAGTGAAAACGATTTGCACGCCCTAGTTGTTATCGTTTCAATACTAAATAACGGTGAATGCCGTAAATATATTACAGTCGTTCACGTACAGACACATATAAGTACGTATACACACATATGAATTAAAGAACTTAGGAAGTCGATTCGATTTTTAAATTTCGGGAAAATCTACGTGTCTTTTTATGATTTTATGAGAAACGCATGATTTAATTATTTCTTTTTTCTCTTTTAATACAACAATAATTATTCATTAAGAAAAGAAAGAAGCACTAAAATAAATGTTCACTATTTGGAAATTACATTTATTAAATAATAATTCTCATTGAACGAATTTTAGGACAGTGACGCATCTTTTGCGTCATTCATTATTTGCTCAAAAGATCTGGCACCATACCATAAACGTCTTGGAAAGAAATTGATCTTAATAAGTACGCAGAAGGATTGCTGGGGAAATAAAGTCACACGATAAAGTAAAATAATAAAAATAATCGTGTAAAAATGATCTGAGGATAAATATCGATGCAAAACGTATCGTCAATATCAGTCTCGTTTTCCATCAATGTAATTTTTTTAAGTATTAAGAAGAGGTATTAATGTAAGAAAATAATGAGCTTCTTTCATTTGATAGATCGGTGATACTTATTCAAGAGACACAGGCATTGATCCGAAAAAGTTCGTCCAGGATAATTACTCGGTTATTAAATAAGAATGGATCGGTGTACGTGCGATAAACGCCTTATCCTAACGAGGCGGTTACAAATTAGCGGATTCTAACGTAATGCGATTATACCCGGGCAACGCGGAGGTTCCTTATCGACCAGAACGATCAGAAAACAAACGGTAATTATTCATGGTCGATGATTCACTGGAATGGTATATCCTGGAATCGAGACCAGTGAAGCCTCAATTGTCGCTACGTCGAGGATACCGATAATAACTCTATTCTGAAAGCAAATGAAAAAAGGAAATAGCTAAAGGAAGTGGTATTGTATTCGCTTGTATAAAATCTGGAGATGTTTTTTTTTTTTTTTGATAATTTTATTTGCAGTTAGGGTGTTAACAATAAAAACACCAAAATTTAAAGATTCTGCTGTCTGTCAGAGAAATTTAGATTGAGTTCGTTGAAATTTCATAACTTAGGTATTTGAGATTGATCGTTCATAATTTACAGTCTATATACCAATTAGAAATCTCAGTCTTTAGTGGAACTCTTTAATATTCCGTTCAAGCAAATTGAAGTTGGATAATGAAGAAGCTTAACCCAAGCAGGACATTGTTAGACAGATCAGTAGATTGGACAGTTTCTGAAATTACCTGATTTAATTTTCAGTCATTAAGGAAGTTCTTTTCTTACTGCAGTGCTCTTTCTTATACATTTTTTTGGTTTTCTTAAGCAAATTCCTTTCACATTTTTTAACAATGTTTTTAGACAATTTCTTGAAGCGGATTTTTTATTTCTGCTATTTCCTATTTTATTCGGTCATTTTTGTGTTATCATTTCCTTCTTTGTTTCCAAGAAGTTCAATCTTCTAGAAGAATGAAATTAATTCTTTTTCAAAAATTTTTAGGTTCACGACTGCAGGAAATTTTTATACATACAACGTTTTATACATACAAATTGGGAAGAATCAAACGAAACAGAATGTCGAGTTCAACTAATATTGTTCCCAATATTTTCACACCATTCTGAGAAGCTTATCCACCTCAGATCAAGACCTCTTCGAGTGACCCAGAAATAAGGTTGTACAACTCTTACTTCGGAGAGTTAAGCTAGATCCTGCCTCTGCAGCCATTTCTGTCAGTCATTTTCTCTTTATTCTGTTCCAACGTTAGAAAAGTCTAGGTTACGAGGCTCGGTAAGATCTAACTAACGATAAACAGCCGCGTGTAACACAGCTTGCTCGTAATCTGTAACGCGACACCGGCGATATTAGCGATCCCGTTACGTTGGTACTACTGGCTGCGTAGTGAGAGCTCTCCAGTCGATCGGGAGAGCCTTCGTACACGTAAAAGTGGCGTTGTCTGCCACCTGGTGCATCGATGACGCCGTAAATTGCGAGTAATCAGGCCTGCACTCGAAAAACCTGCTTGAAATGCTTTCGTATCGTTTCTTATTGGAATAACGCATATCCGAAGCAGTTATATACACACGCGTCTGTATATATATGCATAAATGCGATTTATTTATTTTGATGATATAACAGCCGTGTGTGCGTTTGCAACGCAATGTACACGGTAATTGAAATTTATCGCTCGATAAAATTTCATCCAGGCTATTGGACGATAGCGTCTGTGGATCTAGGAAATGGTTCGTGTAATTGCGATTTAGTGTATGAGTATATGGAATAGATAGACGGAAAGGAAGTTGTAAAATATTGGTTTTTTAATCGATGGAATATACTGGCGGATAGGACAGTGGTTTTGAAGGAAAGTGGGATTTAACTCTTCAACGCTAGGCCAACCATGACCTAAATGGTCGTTTCTTTACCTCTTCACTGTGATTTAATTATGAGGATCTGTGCGTTGCAAAATTATTTAATTTTAGTTAGCCTCTATACAGGGTCTTCCAGCAACGGTAGTACAATCGGAAAGAGGGTGATGATTCAATATCAGTATTATTTATTAATTTCCCATCGTGTCTGTACATATTTGTGCGTGCTCTCGAATCAGTAAAAACCTTGAGATATTTACGACCAGTGGTGTTCGCTGTCACGATTGTCACGGCGGAGAAACAGGCTGACTCACTGCTCGTTTAAATCGACGGAAAAAGAAACTAAAGTATCGCACCTGGTGCACCGTGTCGTCGTAACGATTCGCCACACTGCGGCATACATATACGATTTTTAACAGAACTTTAAATGCTGACCTATATTTTATACGTACACATAACTAAAGAATTATTGACAGAAAATCGAAGCTACCTGTACGATGAAATTAAGCATTCTCACTACACGTGCATTATCATTTTCGAAGCCTCGAGTCCAACACGCGTACCTTGTTTGTTAAGAGTTTGATACTCAGACATCGAGATATCTTCATGAGTCATTCTAAAACTTTCTTCTGAGAGAAAAAGGAATGTCGGTGATTAAGCAGATCCTTGAATGTTCTCGTTCGGATTTTAACCCTTTGCACCCGAGAGGCGAGCCTCAATCGCCATTTAATCAAATTCCAAATATCGATGTTAATACTTCAAATTTAAAATAACGCAACGACGTGTGGGGTATCAAAGAAAATAATTCTGCGTCTTGTATACGATTTCTTATTTACTCTTTTAAAAATATCGTCAACTTTATTGCAGAAAACCTTTGAGTTTTCATTATTTTCTAGTCAAAAAATCCTCGAGTGCAAAGGATTAAGCTGGATATGTGGAACATAGTAGGGGAAACAGAAATCAATGACGACCGGTTGATTGTTTCAAGTGTACAGTCCATTTTTATTTTTAAAACGATCGATAATTATCGATCCTTCCTCGTTTCATTCTTAAACCTCCCCTGTTCCTCGCGGTTTCACGGAAGCCGTATATCGGAAGCTTGCTTGGCAACTGGAAAGGCAATTTTAGAGTTATCACGGTGAACGAGTCTGGTAAACATAGCTTTATCGCCAAAGTTCTTAAAGTAATTCAGTATTATATACAAAGCGAGATGTGTGAACAGCTATATCTAAATTTTCATACATCATACATCGTATTTTGTGGAATATTTATCCGAATGAATATTACTATTAATTTTGCCATATACGTCTGTACCTTTTTAAGAAAAGAAAATCTGTAACCAATTATTTCTAGTAGTTTGATAATTGCAGTGTCACATGATAAGATAAGCATACGTAGATACACATAATCACGTTTCTGTTTGAGTAAGAGACAAATTAATTTTACCGAAGGTATCTTCTGCATGTTTCTTGTAATTGCAAACATAAAATGTCCGAAACCTAGTCATTTCGACTTGGTGGTTCCTCTGTGTTGAGAATGTTGTACATCGTGATTGCGAAGATGATTGTTTAATTGCTGATCGTTTTGTGTGCACCTGTTCTGTACTAGCTGTTTAATTCATTCTCTGTGTTTTGTTTGGTAGAATTTTTGTCCTCGTTTTCTAAAAGCTGTTCATGTAAATTGTCTATCGAGTACGTGAACAGAACGTAGCATAGCTTTAGCCTGCGAAGCTTCTTAGATATTCCGACGTGTATAATATCGAGACTTTTGCAGCCGATCGAAACGAAGAAATTACAACGATGGTCGTCAAAGGTTTCCATAAAGCTTAGCTTTACGCAAGGAAATACTGCGAGATTTATAGCCCAACAATCAAGTATATCTATTCTTTGTCGTGTCTTGTAAATTTTACATACCCTGCAACGTCGCCTCTGACGTCTTGCTCTCATTTCTCTCCGTATTTCATTTTCATTCGGGTTGAATAAAAATATCGAAAGGTTAGTACAAACAAATACGTAAGTTTGGGTACTCTTAGTTGTAATTTATTCCTCGCTGTTGTTATTTCGCAGCAAGTATGAAAAACATCATGAGTATCGTGCTCGAGAGCCATTTTTCGCGAACATGATGCAAAACCTTGAAGATACATGGTCGATGTTAAAAATAAAATTTCTTTGCAAGTTTTCAAGCTTTTTAATGGATCCATGTGGCAGGAAATCCTGACGCGTGTTCTCTTAGGAAGGCATCAGGACTCTTGGTGTATTCGAGATAAGGGTGATACCGTTTTTAATTTCGGATGACACAACTGGTTTAAATAACATGTTTGCACATATTTGTTCCCTCTTATCGTGGAACTGCTTGTTGAGCTTATATAGGGTGGTGGTCCACGCATCTGGGGCATGTCTCGTATCTCTCCTAGCTGCAATTAGAAACAATTGTAGCAAATACTCCCATCTTCCACGACTGCGTGTATTCTTCTATAAATATATATACGTGAGAAATTTATTAATGTGAAACGGAAAGTAGAAATTTATTTTAAATGTTCAAAAAAGGTTAGGCATTGATAATTCTAAAATTTCGATGTAAAAATTCGAAGAGTGGAAGTATCGACGTGTTGAATAAAATCTGCATCAAAATCAAAATTATTTTCTTCAAAAGTACCTCCAATAAATAATTGCGTGTAAGAAATATCGTTTTTCGTAAGATTTTATTAATATAAATTCATTGTATGGACCAACAGCGTTCGTAATTCCCGCGCGAAAATGGCGCCCTCGTAGGCGGATCTATTAGTTCATTGAACATCGACTTTCGAAATAATTAGAGAAACATGGAGAAAGAAATTCCACGACGACTTTATACTATTAGGCGCCGTATATTCATCGCGGTGCGTTGTTGATCGAGGCACAGAACGCAGATCGGGTTTTCGTGATCGAATGCGCCCGGGCGTGCATCTCGGTGGTTTCTATCGCGGCAGAAATAAAGTCGCCGGAACGAATGCGGGGGCAGCGGCTTCTTAAAATAGCGCCGAGACCTCTGGAGTCGTCGATTGCGCGTATCTCTGGTACACGAAGGAACAAAGAGACGAGTCGATCGTTGTTCCTCGTCGGAGAAAGCCGGAGAAGAAATATAGGGTGTCCTGTTATTCCCTAGACACTGCGATGATGAAACGATGGGAAGAGGGACCGCCAGAAAGCGGATATGGTAATGGAAAAAAATGCTTTCAGTAAAATAAAACGTGATATATAATACTACTAGAACTGTCATTAATGTTTCAAGATGTGCAGTGATATTTCATCTTAGTAGAATAATCAGTCGTGGACTTTATAATTATATTTACGTTTTAAATACGACAAATTAGATGTATCGGTAATTACGAAAGTGGCCCAAGTCGTATATGTCTCGTATCGAAATGTTGAAAGTTTCGTGTTTTAAATATACCATAAAGCAACAAAATTAATTAGGATAAAGCTGCAATTTCGATTTAATTTATTTTATTGTAAAGTAAACGAATGCAACGTAAGATAAGCGATAGAGTCGTTTCTTTTGAACTATTTACTTAAGCCACTTCTATAAGTATCGATCGAATCCTTTGGCGCCAAAATTTAAAAAAAGATAACAAAATTTTAGTTTGTAAACAAGCAATTAATTCGAACTTATGATCATGCAAGGATCGAACATAGACTCTCTGGAGGATCACAAAAACGATGGGACACTATATATACATAGACTTATGTACGCAGTAAGAGCAGTAGAAGAAACGAAAACATTGATAGCTGGTGGAGTGGGAATAAGAGAAAGGAAGAAGAGAATAGTAGGGAAAAAGATGGACGATTCGTTCTTGAAGATGTTGATTAGCGGTTAGCCAATCGACATAGCCCAAAACTCATCTATTCCCTTCTCAACGGTTGATTCCATATTGTCTGATAATTCAAGTTAGCTTCCTTCGTGACGACGCTCGTTTCGGGAATGTAGAGTCGTTTAACCTCTGACTCCGTCGCCACACCAGAATCGCGTGAAAAGCATTCGTGGGATTTCGAGCATCTGTCTACGATGTTCTTCGATTCTACTTATCTTCCACGCTGTTTACTGGCCGATCATCGCTGGTCAACGATAATTAGCCGCGAGAAACTATGTCGTTTTTTCCAATTAATGTCTTAACAGGTCGAATCTTAAATATCAATACTGAATTTTTCCTTCAGAAAGTATTTGTAAGAAGATGTTTATTCATATTATCTATTTGGTATTTACATTTTTGATGGTAAGCCTTTGAATATTTGGTTTAGGTTAGTTTAGGTATTTTTGGTTGCAAGTTGTTGAATATTTGGTAAATTTGGTTGTTCATGAGCCACTGAACATTTGGTAGGTTTGGGATAATAATCAAGTAATGTTATACTTGTTACACAAAGTTTCCACTTGATAACGTTTGTTAGTCTCTGGAAGAAAACGACACCAAACATTTATTTAAACAGAATTTGCTTTGGGAATTGAGAGTGAGATTAAGTTTGAAAAATAATACTTTATAATTGATGTGATGTTAGACAGTATGTTTGTAATCTTTTTATTGGATTTTATTGGGCCGCTTGGTCAATAGAATAAACCTAAGGTTTCTCTTCATAGGTTTTGCAAGAAGTATTGATTGTTTTCCTATACCTGAATGGAAAGTAAAATGAAATTAGTTTCGCATCTAAAATGCAACAAAATTTTGGGATGTAACTTACGTACAGTGAGAAGAAAGAAGCATTGAATCTGTTTTTCGCTTGAGCAATGCTTTGTTGTACAGGGTGTTTCACAAAATTATGAAATAGGTAATAATAATAGGTGTTCCAAATTCCAGAGTAATTAAGTAACAATGATTCCTGAAATGTATAATGATTTAATAGATATTAAACATAGGATGTAATTTATAATAGCGTGTAATTACAGATGTAATATATATATATTAAGTAAGATAAAACATATGGTAATTGAAATTGTTGGCACGAAGGTTCATTGTGGTTCCGTGTAGCCGGGTATAGCTTTATCTTTGATCAAAGTTATTGTTGTTTCACCAGGCCATTTTTTCCTGTTTATTCTGATCGATAGGCTATTTATACAAGGTTCTTCACCTCTTGCGGTTTATTTAAATACAATCTCAGATGTACCGATAACGAAGAGCGCTATTGAAAAATTTAAGAACCGTTTAAATAATATTCCTTGTAACTTAAAATAATTTTTTATTCAATATTTAACTATACACAGAATATATCGAAACAATAGGATGTTCAATTTTAATTAGTTAATTGCAATTAATATCATAAAACTCGTCGATAGCAATCCACGTCTATTTAAAACAAATAGTGCACGATTTCTCAGAATCAAATAAACGAACAAAATGGTGGATTTAAAAGCGTAATTAAGGATATATTGCATGACCTAAGCTTAAGGAAAAGGCTTCAAATAAGCAAAGAACCTCTCGTAATTTAACTTACGTCCAATTAAACATTACAAGATAACGATTACAGTCGATCGTGTTCGAGAATTCTTCGGTAGATCGAGTCCTAACCTAAAAGCGTATCTATTTCTCCGTACCATAAAAGGAACACCGGTGCGTATGTTATTTTAATGGAATTATATAACTTTGGCCGCGAAGGGAAATTGAACAGTACCGTTATGTATCGCAGCTGCCATAATCGGACCCCGCCCATAATTAAATTAGCCTTTAATTGGATTACAATGCGACCATACACGGGCCCACGTTTCTGCGCAATGCATCATGGGGGTCCGTGGAAATTTCTTTTCCAGTCGTTCATTAATACAACCTCAGTGTCTGCCACATAAATCCATCGTTGCTCCTCGTTTTCTCTTACAGTATTTTTAGCTAGTCATGCGTGTGCAGATTCGTTGTTTTCTATTTGCTCTTCGAGTCCATCTCTTGTCCCTGTTGGATTCGCATGGTAACCTACTTGAACGTCATGTGGATTCGTAGAAATTTTATATCAGTATCATTTCGATATTTGTTGTATTCTTTTACCATCCTTTGTTCCGCCTCTATTGAATTCCTGTGTTGACCCATCGAATATCATCGACCTCTCTCTATTTTTATATTCAGTCGTAGCAAGAAGTGCTGCAATTTGATAGAAAGTTTCCTATTGAATAGAGAATTTATATTGTATCTATAAAATCGAATCATAGAGTATTTTAATGTCATCGTAATGTCGTATATAAATGATAGGCACCTACGTGAAACGTAGACGATATTTATGTCAATGTGATACATCATGCAGTGGATTAACCTTTGGTTCAATCGTGCCTCCTAAGCGTTACGTTTGCGTTGAATATCATTGAATATCGTTATGATACGTATACAACTAACGCCACGAATTACTTCTTTTATTAAATAAAATTGACCCCGGTCTTTCCAAAGCAAGTCTTCTCCTCTCTTCCAAAAGATTTCGCTTCTAAAAAAAAATTCCTATGAGTATATAATTGTTTAAAAAGCTATAATTACTCTCTTATTCTCATATTCTCATATTTCTACCAAACTACAAACCATCAATTTTTACTCACATGTACTAGAAGAACCATAATAATAATAATAATCGATCTTTCACTCTTCGTATTATTTTAATTCTTTATTTCATGAAACGTTCTTCTAGAAGGTCCAAGTCGTAACTCCCCCTATCGAGAATTTTCCCTTCTTATTCTTTCCCAGTTACAGGGCATTCGGTTCAATGTAGCACAAGCATCATGCCGGCATACCACCGCAATGTACCCAATTTATCCCCTTTGCCACGAGTCTTAATTAATTAATCTTCCAATTGAACCTCATTACTGCTTATCTTATCGCGGTGGAACGCTCGAAAGACTGTACGCGGGCAAACGTTCCACTCTCTGTGGCATTCCTCCACCGCGAGAAATTCGTTTCGTCGCGTGGGTTCATTGCACCGTTTTAACAGAAAAGGAAGAACTAGACGTCGCGATGTAGGTCCGCGTGCATTAGAGTTGACCAAGTGTTTCAGATATCAGAGTATTTGAAATTCAAACCGAGAAGAAGCCCAAGCTACTTCAAGTCGCGACAAATACTTGATTATTCGAATAATGTAGCTCTATACCTCAAATTGTATATCATGATCCTCGTAAGTAGTATAGCTGTATATGGATTACATCCCCACCATTTCCTGGATCCGATCTATCAAAGTCAAGCGTCCTCCGCATTATCTGTGATACGTATCGACAATTCCATGATCTTCATACATATTTTACTGTAATTTTATCTTGTATTTTATATTTTATAATTTATAATTAATTTTATGTTCACAACTTATCTATATTTTATCTTTCTTCACTGTACAAGGTTAATTTACTATACTTTTCTCTCTGTCCATGGTGCAATATAAATCTTACACCTCAAAAGAAGTATACGTGCATAACTGCTCGTTAAATCTTTTTCTCATTAGTAGATATATTCCTCTTGGTATAAAATGTCATCTGCAACAGAAGTGACACTATTTATAGTACATTAAATTATTCGAAATAAAATATAGCTATATCTTTTTAATCCCTTGGCTTACAATATCGTGTGGGACTCGTGGTAATGAGATTGGGCCAAATACGAGTATCACGGACGAGAGCCATGATTGGTAGATAGGGCCCAGCATAAATAACACGAGTCAGTCTCGAGGCCAATTTTCGTCAATGCCTTTCCATCTGAGTTACGTGTTATTCTAAATCATAAGGTAAATATGTTCAATGTTTAGAATATTTTTGATGTATCGCAAAAGACCGGCACATTGAGGATTGCCTCGGGCGGTAGAAACTCTAGTTACACTCCTGGATTTATTCCACCATCCATGTTGCTATCATCCAAATCAATAAAAGTTCTGGAAAACCTATACATCATCCATCGTTCCCACGTAGTCGCAGAAATCCATTGAAAAGTCTTCGTAAATCCCCACTCGTGTGTACCACGTCTAGCTTCTATCTCGGGAACAAGAAAAGACTCGTGTCCCCTAGTGAGTTTCGTTCTACGGTGGCAACCCTTATCAAGGATACGCGATGCCGTAATCGCGTGGAGTGGATGATAGCGTGGCAGGCCTCGAACGAGAAGACGCTTCCTTTGGTTCTGTTCCATTGTCCAGATATCAAGGAAGAATTATCTTGAAAGTTTCGTAAGACGTCTCACGCGGCAATGAAGGAAGTTCATTGTTCGATGGCCGACAATCTATCGGAACGCGGCCATAGAAATAGTAACTTCTAGATAATTCTGTACACGATGAGAAACCGAGGATCCTTATCTGTTCGATAGGTCGGAATTTTCTTCTTGCGTGATAGGGGACTCATTTAAAGCCGTGGCTGTTGTATAATTAAGTAGAGATACAGCGAGGATGGACTCAGTGTTTTCTAGATACGTTTGGTGTTTTTCTTTTTTATTTCTTATGGTGGTTGTTCTTGTCAATAAGATTTATTTTATATTGATCTTTTGTTTTAAAAATATGTGCAGTTATAAAGTGATCGTATTAGATATACATATATATAGTATATTTATCTTTATATAATTATCTTTTATTTAAGAGAGATAAGGATAGTTGAGAGATAAGTGATCACCAGAGTCTGGTATTTTATCTATTCCTTTAGCTCTAGTGATGATTTTGTGTTATAGATTATAATTAGTTAGGACATTGATTAGCTATTGTATATTTTATAAAAGAAACACGTACTGTGAAGTTACGTAGACTAATGATAAAATCACTATAAGAATAGGGCTACATGCAATTCTGTGCTTTGATTTAGTAAAATGTTCAAATCGTTAATAGAAACTTTAATTATAATCTAATCTTTCTTGGTCCAATTCATGCTCATATGTCGATTAAACAGTAACTTCGGTTAAACAAAGGCTGAAGTACCATTTTCTTATCAAGAACTCTACTATGACTAATATTAGAATAGTCTTTATGTAACACAGGCAAACAAATTCTATCTCATAATTTATTTCACAGAATAAGCTTATTCAAATAACTACCTACTTATCTTCAAATCTCAACTATCTATTTATCTTCAAATTTCAATATATCTACGAAACACTAAATCTATGCAAAAAAGCGTGTACTTTCCAAAATAAAACAATGTATTCATCCTCAACTTTGAATCTCAGTAACTTGGCGGTAAAACCATCTACTAGCACGTCGTTTCACACGACGCCAAAGAGGCGGTAGCCCGTGAAACGACGGCGCTGTTGCTCGTTGACGCGGAAACGTGGCGAACAAGGTGAACTATCTGGACACACACGTGTTGAACTGCTGGCCGACATGTGCGGCATCGAGTATCGATACGTTGAGGTAGGCCGGCCACCGACCTCTCTACCGAGTTCTAGACTCAACTCGCTCCGAGCGAACTCGTTCTCCACTCTCGACCAGTGTCCCGTCACTGCATTTTTATCGTCTAGACGTGGCCCTGTTCCACAGACGTGATCGAAAGGGTCTAACGGTCATCAATCGAAATGGAATTATATGTTTCTTAATAGAGCATCTAAAAGATCCAAATGCACCCTTCTTCATTGTGTAGTTAATATTTTCTAAACGCGTATCTGTAAAAAGATGAATTTCAGAACACAGAAACTTATATTTATATAGATAATAAGTGCATATAAGCATATATAAATCATAGAAATCGATATATTACAAATTAACGCCTTTACCTACAATATCTTGTGAAACTTGTGGTAAGGGGATTGGGCCAAATACGAATATCACAGGCGAGAGCCGTGAGTCGTATACAGGGCTCAATGTAAACATAACAGGTCAGGCTTATGGTTAATTTTTTTCGGTGTTTTCCTGTCTCAGTTGCGTGTTATTCTTCGTCGTGTTCGCAGGAAATTGCTCGATGTATCTCAACGTGTCCGACGTTGCTGTTGACCATGGCACACGCCATTGGAACTTCAATGGTTAGGCAATGGGTTAATGAAGTGTCTAAAATATCCTGCATGCAGATAATACTATTGTATCAAACGAATTAGAATAACTAGTTTCAGGCACTTTATTTTTGCCATTATTAAAAGCTGCAGATAGCTGACCTTTAGTTGTATATACTGACTTATATTCGTTATATCACTTTAATTATTGTCATTGTTGTATAGTATATTTAATTATATATTACAGGTTCATAATTTAAATTTATCATCACGCTCGATGAATAGGAATTTCTCCTTCATGAATGAACTGTTGCATAAAAATTAGATCGTCACGTTCGTGCAAATATGGCACACATTTGTGAAACAGCGTTTAATCGATATGCACGAATGTTAGTCTTATCTGGGTGGATGTAACTTAGCATAGAAGGTGGACGTTTAGTATTCAGGCTTGCAGGAGTAGCGCGGTGAATGTTAATTGCAGGCCTGCCATTCAAGCAATCTTTTTAAAGGATTCTCATAATTTCCTACTTCCACCGGTCAAAAGTGTTTATCGTTCGTTAAGTAGGCGTTTCGGAATGAATGTAGCCGGGGATCTTCATTATACATGTTCGTGCTATGAAGAAACCGTTGTTCACCATAATTAACGCTGCAATCTCATGATGGTAAATGGATCCTTAACCCTTTTAATTTTTAAAGTAAGGTCAATTTGGGTCAAATAAAAAATTGTACCGAACCGAAATGAAATGCTGTTCATTAAAAAAATATTTCTTCAATTAGTATCTCGTACTTCATTCAGTTAATTTAACGGATCGTTTAGCTTCGTTGAATAGATTATCCACGTTCATTTGGTCCAGTAGGAAAAAAGTACAAATTGTACAAAGCTAGAAAATAAAAAGTTATCAGTATAAAAAAATTGAGAACTTTACCAGTAAACTAATAAAATAGAAATTAGTAATTCTGACCTACTCCTTAGACAGACATTATCTTCATACACAATCTCCATTATCGATCACTTAGACGCTAAAAGTAATTTTTCCAAATTAAGATAATCATTAAGAAATTGAAACAATCGTTTAAAAGGCACAACGAACCATTTGTGTCTATTATACTGTATTCTATCAGTCATAGACTGGAGTATCAGGAACACAAGCACGCAGCGTGTACGCTGTCTGTTAAAATTTAATTGTATGATTATGGATCGGAATTTCGTAGCAGGGGGGCAGACAACGAGCAGAAGATTAGGCGGCACAGCGAATCCAATCTTCTTCCAACTAATTCATGCTCATAGACTTTTCAGATTCGTCGTAAGTGATGCAGACTGTTGCATCCCACATTGGGGTACGCATTACGTAGGATTTCCTTCTGCTATTCTCTTGGCAGGAGTAATTGGCACGTAAGTGTAGTCTCAAGATTCACGGTTCCCCTTCTGTAAAATTCTATCAAGCAATGAGGGTTCCTAATCTAGAAATAAAGATACATTTATTATTACGTTCACATGGTAGTTGGTATACGATTTTTGGAAAGATTTGTATAGTAAAAAATGTTAAAAAAAATATCTTTTCTAGTATAATCAAAAATTGGTAATACGAGTCAAAGAATTTATAAAAAATTTGCCCCAGGAAAATCACGGCAGAAAACCAGAAAATCTTCACACCTACTCATTACGGACAGTGTCAACGAGCTCTCCTTGTCTCACCTCTCCTCACCCCGTATCGTTTTCAGCCTCCTAATCCCGCGAAGTTAATCGGCAGTGAAGACCACGAACAGAATAAGGGCCACTCGTTTTACAGCTTCTGAACATCGCGACGGGGCGCCCATTAGGAATATTTATGGGGTACACGATTCTGTCACGTCCAGAAAGTCTCTGTTTCTCCTTTATACCCCTCTCTATCTTTCTCTCTTTCTGCCCATCCGTGGATGTAATCGAGCGATGGGGTCATTTGTTAACGGTTAGATAGGCGGCCAGCCTGGTGTGTACGAGTTAGACACGAGAATGGGGACCACTTTCAGTCCTCTCCATTACGGAGGTGTATCGGCAGTCTCGAAAGGTCGAAGCGCATCAAAGTGACCGGGCTACGGCCATTTTACGCAACAAATTGCTCATTGTTCGCGGGATACGCAAAAAAAAGTGCTGGGGGAACCACTTTCCGCTCTTCGTATCCTAGGGTATTTTCCGCGAGAGTCGTCAACGACGAGACCATTGTCAGATACGCCGTGCAATTTCGCGTTTCCTCTTTTCTCGAAGCTGCTCGTGAAACGTAGATGCTTAACAAGGGATACTGCCTCTTTTTCAGTTAACTTGACATTGTTCTTGTTGGAGATGTAACAATTTCCCTGCAAAACGAGGCATCTTTTATTGTACCATCTTTAATAGATATTATTAACTGAAGTATTCCGTAGTAATAGGTATAAAAATCGTGCCACGTTAAAGTGGAACTCTAAAACCTTCTACCATGTTTGTCATTGAATGTTTTCTAGTCAATCGCAGAGAAAATTTCCTTTTATAAAAACCTTGTAACATATTTCGCAAGTTGTTCCTATAAAATATCAATGAGATATTCTACTTGATAACTTTCCTTTGTCATAACAGCGTCGAAGTAGTTCTGTACTTATTAGGTGACTATAAAGAGACAGTTTGCAAACTTAGTTCCAACGGTGCTCGGGCATGAATTACACCCCGTATAGCATCTATATATTTCCCTATGAGTCATGCGTGACTCATCCCTTGTATATCAAATAATAATTTTGTATTCATGTGCGATTAGAATCGTCCATAGCATCCCTTGCATCATCGGGTCTGCTAACAGGAGCAACCTAAGGGTAGGAAGAAATTTCATTCAAGAAAACTGTCTGACTCATCGTGACCGCTGAACGATTAGTAATTCCACGGCTGCCAGTGACAGTTTTCGGACCAGCACCAACGGTTAAAGCGGATTTAGGTTTAGCGAGTTCGGTATCAAAGACACTCTTAAGTATAGATGTCGGCTGCCAAGTGGCAGGTTCGTTGGACTTGGCAGTCACGGCTGCGTTTGCTTTCGTTTTCGGCCGATCGGTTCTTCCCGGCAGCGGCCGACTTTACAACATAGCTAGCCTTGTGTAGTGAAACTATTTTCACGTGCACAACCATTCACCTCTCGCCGGTATTTTCATCGAGTCGACGTGTTCCGCCATTGATAGCCGGCCGACATTTCTGCACGACGTAGGTGTCGGTGAACGCGCGCTTTCCTCTTGTAATGGCAAACAATAGAAACCTCGTGGTAATAATTATGCCCCTTTGTATGTACCATGCCATTTCTAATTGTTTTTCGAAGATCGTATAGTCATGCTGGAAAATATGCTACGTTAATTTCTTGGGTGTAACGGAGGGTTATAGTGAGGTTAATATAGATAGTATGATAAAGGTAGTTAATGGTTACTTATGGAATCATGGATATGTTTATCTCTTCTGCATGTTACACGTGTAAAAGGATGTTATGAAATATGTCGCTGTTCTGTTTTATATCGAGAAAAGCATAGTATCGCTGTGGTCTGTGAATAGGTATATTTGATGGTGAAGTTGGGTTATTCTGAGACATATTGTGGTATAATTAGATGAAGGTTCGACATTTGACGGGGAGAGAAGTCACGATAGCTGGGTCGTTGGTTTAATGTTCACATTTTGCACACATCTGGCGCATGTGCTACACGCTTGATGGATTCTGAGTATGTGGATGATATTATGTAAAGTTGCAGGCAGGATTTTCTCGTATATCTTATGTGTATATTTAGATGGATATAAACTGCCGTCAATGAATCTTCTAAATGTAAATGTAGAATATTACTTAGGCGTCTGTAGCGTTTTAGAGAAAATAGATATTCTCAAAATGTAAATCGCCCTCAAATAAGAAAAACTTTTCCTAGTTTCAACTTTTCCACGTTTCCTCGCTCTAATGTATGTCCATATTTTCCTGGAATTAAAAAATTTGAAATGTCTTAATTTCTGTATTCTTAACAATCACTCAAATATTTCTTCCTAATCAACGTCAAAAGTGTATATTCAACTTCCAAAAAACAAAGCAAGTAAAAAGCCAAGAGAGGGAGAGAGAGAAGGAGAAAGCAAACGAGGTGGTCCTATTGGTCCTTGGTGTAGGGCTGTGGCAAAAGCTCACTGTTAGCTGGCACTGGAGCAGCCAGCAACCAGCAGCAGCTAGCAGCATCCCGTACGATCAATACGCAGCGCAAGCTGCGAGCCACTACGTGAAAATACAGCAACGACTACCATGATCGTCACCGACGAAGACGATGACACGACTACTACGTCCATGACGAGGACTGCCTACGTACGATACCACGGCATAACGGCTTGGAGCCTCTGGGAGAGGAGGAGGAAAGGGAGGAGGACGTTGCCAGGCGACGGAAGCTGCCTACCGCCAGAGTTCATCGTCCTCCGGCATGTTTCTTCTCCCTTCCACCCACCCATTCACCCTCCGTTTATCCTTCTCCTCCTCTTCCCCCTCGCTACTTGACTTTGTCTTGTTCTCGCTCTTTCTCGTTTTTCATGTTCTCTCTCTTTTCCTCTCCCTCTCTAACCCCACGCTTTCCCCACTCCTTGATGGTTCGGTGTTGTACCACTCCCTGATTCCCTCTCTGGCTTCTCTTTTACATTCTCGTTCCTTCTCGTCTCATCTTTTTCTTTTTCGGACTCTTCTTTTTCCAATGTATGTGACTCTTTTTTGACAGTTTCGTATTTTCCACGTCGATTCTTGATTTGGTCGATATTTTTCCTCTATTTTTCTATTCGATTTTCTCTCCACTGTTTCTGCAGCTCTATCGAAGTCTAGTTCTCCTGGAATGTTTCTCGTCTAAAGAAAATTACTTTGGTTAGTTATCTCTCCCTTTGACTCGCTCCCCTTCCCCTCTCGCTCTTGTCTTACCTTCACGCATTTATTTTTTCCTTTCGCGTCGGTTTGTTTTCCCCCTTCAACCCCAGCTCCCCTCGTTGTGCAAGCGAACGTATACAGAGAATACGCATGCGCAATGGACTCGTGTATATACATCCGACTCGACTGGAATCGCGAGAGGAGGGCAGCTGCCCCGCGGTAATTTGTACTCCACCTACCTTCCGCCTCTGCTCGACTTTTCATCTCTCGAAATTGATACACGCTTCTCTGCGATATTCAACCGGCGGTTCACTCTCTTTCTCCCGGTTATTATGCGCGTTTGAATGCGTGCGGACGTTTTTAACGATCGTCGTTGGCTGCTGGTGCGCCGCGATCACTACGCCATCTACGAAACCGTGGACCTGCGAATTAATCAGTACCGACCGCGTTCATCGATTTTACGCCAGAGGATATTTAATTCCGCTACGGCATATCGGGTTTTCGCGCTTTCTGCTCAAGTCATTGCCCTGTTCGGGTACGGCTTCCGCGCCTATCACGTCCTTTTTTCCATTTACTGTCGTCGTACGGTGTACGATATTTGTTTCAAACACACCACGCGAGTTCAATGTCCAGCTTGAATGCTCGTTTCCAATATTATTCCAACGAACAGTGTATCTACTCCATATTCCTATATCTCTCCTTCAGTTGTGCATGTGTATCAGTCCCTCTTTTTTTGCCCTCCAGTTTAAGCTTCTCTTTTTTTCGATTTGCTTTCCCCTTTGATTGTTTGTCTTTTTTTCTCTTGTTTCTTTTCCCTCTTCGAGTTTCTCTCCCTAGATTTTTTCTCCCTGAAATTCGTATTGGGATATATCCTCTGTCGCTCTTCTCTTTTCTCTCGTCTAACTTCTTTCTCCTCATCACCCCTCCCCACCTTCCACCTTCTACTCCCACCCCTTGTGCCACCCGTTCGTTATTCACCATTATCACGACGCGCTAACATTGCAAAACAGCCGTTGCACCTCCATCGTCGTCGTCGCAAACGTCGACGTTTCCATCATCGCTATTATCACTCACACACAAAGATGCGCACGGAGGCTGCGTATTGCAGTCTTTAGGGCCTGTCCTCACGCCCCCTTCTCCGAACCCAGAGATCTTCCTATTCGACTTACTTTCGTTTATTTCCGATGACGGTGCAGCTGCACCCGGTACTCGCTGATTGCCGACGATGATGAGCTCTTTCCGAAGAGATATTCCCACGTATATATCGCGACGTTGTTCCCCTTTTCGTGGGACCGGACTCGATGCTCCGGTCTCTTCGTGCGTTATTGTACGGTTAATTCAGGTGATTTCTATAGACACGAACGCACATGGTCTGTTCCACTTGTCGATTCGTAATTGACACGAGAATCGTTTTCTCGGCAATTCCTTGTCCCTGTATCGGCCACGGTTTCGCGTCTTATGCATTGGTCCTGTGGATCGACAGCGACGCCATGCGGTATTTTATGAAATTATTCAAGACGATACAATGTAGTTGTATACACGTACGATTTTATATTTAAAACGGAATAGATTAAAAACTTACCTACATTAAAACCAGTAATTTTGTGTAAAAGTATGCAGAATACATTGGGGAAGTTGTATCCATATTTCGTCTAATTCTCCTTTCATCGTCGTGGAATAGTTTTGCATTAAATCATACAAAATTGTATCCACTAGACATGTCAAGAAATGAACACTAAAATGCATATACGTTATGTCATTTATCATTGTGTGCCAATTTGCTTAAAGAAAGTCGCAAATCGAGAAATTCTAGGTCACTATTCATTCACAATAAAATGTGTTAACAGATGGCTAACAAGTAGCTAGAAAGTTGCTTATGTACTCAGGTGAAATCTCAGCAATATAGATGTTATTCACATGACAAATGTTTTAAATTGTATCTATTGTAAACTAAGATTGAAAAAAGCGGTCCACATCCATATTAATTTTCACTTCTGTCGATTCTTTGTTATATCAATCATATTCAATGATTGATTTTAACTAACTGGAATTTTAATATTCTATTTATAGAAGATCAATTTATTTTGTAATATTAATCAATTCTCTTCAAAATCGTTCCCTTCTTCACACTTCATAAAATATAAACATCTTCTATAAACGTATATCATTGTTATCAATGCCACTTGTAACATAATCCACCTGTAAAGGACACCAGATATCTTATTGACTTATGATGTACTCCATATGTAGCGCTGGGGTGCATATAAATAGAAATGTGTGGATGTAGGTGTAGTAATTATTTGTATATACTCAGTGACTAAACTATCCGAAAACTTTAACCTATCTTTCATAATATCGTACAATATTTTAATCACTTACAAAATTCACATCGACAAAGAGAAATAACCTTCTTCCTTGTGGAAAGTAATGGAAGAATATAAAGCTGAGAAAGTATTTTCATGTGCGGCGTTAGGATTTGAACTCGAACCAAACTCCACCAGAAGCGAGCGCCTTAGTCATAACGCTATCGAAGCCCCTTGGTGTTCCTTTACTTTTTCCGGTCTTTTTCCTGTGAATCCACCATTTGTATCGCAAGGGCTTCCGAATCCACGCGCATGCGCTTTCAAGCACTGTGTTCCAAATATTCAGTGTAATAAATTACGTTTACATTTTCGTTTATTTTTCATTTACGTTTATGTACCAAATGAAAAACTTAATATTGTACAACGCATAAAACACGAAAAATTGTATTTTCGTTTTGATAGAAATAATAATCAAAATTGCAATAAGTAATTCCATCTCCATCTAATAAATAATCAGCTGTCGTATCGAAAATGTTAGTAATTTCAAATCACGGCGTATGTTTTCATGATGGATAATTGAACATATCGAATATTTATAGCGAGAAATTGCAAACTTTTAAATTTTCCGAATTGAAAAGTTAGTTTTAACGATTAATGACGTTGATGAAAGGAAAAGATCAAAAATTTTAGTTTTTTTCGTGATTGTTGCAGAATGTGGATCATAAGATGAAGTTCCGCTCCAAGAAAGGCGGGTTGCCGTTTGTCGAACTGAACGGCGAAGAAATTGCGGACAGTACGATCATTCTTCGCGAGTTGAGTCAAAAGTTCGGCAAGGACCTGGATGCCTCCCTTACGTCTGAGCAACGAAGCGTTTCTCATGCAATGATATCGATGATCGAAAACCACCTAGTTTGGGTAGTCATGTGCTGGCGCATCAAGAATCTGGATCAGGTTCTGAAGGGTTACAAGGTGAACCTTCAGCACGTGCTCGGCACTCGTATTCCCAATGGCATTCTCAACTTTTTCTTCAAGCTTACGTTTGGACGTAAGGTAAATCTTACTGTTGCATTTACAAAATGTTAAGTATCCTGTATCAATTATTATGTTTTGATTGGAAAAGCAGAACACAGAATTTTTAAAATCAATATTAAACTTTCCTCATTTGCAGAAAAGAAATGATCTTGATTGATGAGCTCTGACATGAACTGTATCTAAACGCATCATTAAATAAAAATGATTTTTAAGCATCACTTGATGTTAAAATTCGTTGAAGTAACAGTTAAATTAAATTGAATTAATATTATGAATTAATATTAAAATAGAATGTTTCGGGCATTTAAATTAACCTACATGTACCAATGTACGAATGTTCCAGGGTGCAAAGAAAGTAAAGGCGCAGGGTATGGGTGTGTATTCTCCAGAAGAAGTGTCCCAATTTGGTTGCGCCGATCTCAAGGTTCTTTCCGACATGCTTGCTGACAAACCCTTCTTTTTCGGGGACGAACCGACTATGGTAAATTTTAATTTATTCATCAAAATCATGTTTATTCGATTTCTCATGAACTACTTTGTTACCTCGTTCGAAATAGTTGGATGTGGTGACATTCGCGCATCTTGCCCAAATTCTCTACATCGACAAAGACACGCCGTACAGTCTGCGGGACTATATGCAGGAGAATTGTCCAAACTTGGTGGGGCACTGCTCGCGCATGAAGGAGCGATGCTTCCCGGATTGGGATGAGATCTGCTCCACCCTTGACATGAACACGCATTTACCGAAACCGGAGAAACAGGAGGAGAAGGAAGGCAAAGAGGATGTAAAGGAGTCGAAGGAATCAAAAGAGGAAAAGGAGGGTGACAAGGAAAAGGCGGATAAAGAAGAGAAAGAGCTGGAAAAGGACAAGGAGATAGATGAGAACAAAGAAAAGGAAAAGGAAGGGAAATAAGCTGTCTCGAGAGGACATGAAGCAAATAAGTCGTTCAAGAAAAGGGAAAAATGGAAAAAGAAGATTCAAAACTGAAGAAAATTGGGGGTGTGATCTGGTGAGATATAAAGAGGGGGGAGGGGGGTTGAGAAAGAAAAGCAAGGGTGGGTGGAAGAATGCGTGTGTATGTGTGCGTGTGTGAAAGCTATCGTGTGAATGATTGATAGCAAGAAGTAGAAAAGGAGAAAAAATGCGTGTGTGAAAGAAAGAGAGAGAGAAAGAATGTGCGTATGTGTGTAGAAAGCATGAGTAATAAAGAAGGAGGGGTTAGACTGTGCGTGAAAGAGCGAGCGAGAGAATCAACGAGTGTAAGAAAAAAAGGGTAGGGGGATTTCAGGTTTAGAGCTCTCTACTTATACGTATAGATATTAATAGATTCATAATGTTAAATACTTCGTTTATATACGTTCGTAACACGTTACGCCATTTCTCATCGACACCCCAGCACACCCGAATCGAACAACAAACTTTATTATTATATTCGACCCAGGGCCCTTTTTCCCCCCACGAAAAGTAATATAAGATAGATAAAGCGAGAAGAATAATAACAGAACGGGGCTATCTCATAAGTCATTAGAATATCGTAGGTTTGCAATATATCAAATGCAATAGCCTGACACATTCAGGTGTGTGAGAGATCTTCAATGAACAGTGGCCAAAATGAATGCATCGTACCATCGTGCAAACAGACATGATGTGTGTTGTATACGATGCAGTTTAATGCAATGGAGCGAGATCATTTATGGTTACGATACACGACGATAGATAGCACCCCTGACACTGATTCAGGGAGAAGGCGTCTTGCGGTCGTTTCTTACACCATTGGCTCTTACTGTGCAAAATGAGTTACGTACCTAGCGTTCCAGCAACGTACCGTATATCACATTGTGATCTTCGTTTGATCGTATTCTTTAATTGCATATACGTTCGTAATTTTAGAATTACTATTCGGTACACAAACTTTTATTCCTTTTAATCATTGGTTTCAGACAATCAGACTTCATTTGAATTATCATTTGATAGGTGATATAGTTTCCTTTCTGATACATTTGAATGCACGAGTGATTTCTGAAAAATCGTTTTTCACGCAACAGTAATCAGAGATCAAGTATCGAATCGTCATATGTGTCAGAAAGAAGGACGATGTCTATGACTTTACCTTGAATTTTCATACTTTTTATATTTCTTTGTATGACTCATTTCGAGTAAAATGTTCTCGTGCCCACATACGTCGAATTACGTACTTTTTACAATTTATTGACAACGTCCCTCCGACGAACGAAGAATCATCAGCGATTACGGATCGGACAGTAAATGATGATATTTACGATAATTTGTATATTATTAGAGATATTCGTATCGCGTTCACACGGATGCAATCCGAGTGACGGCGTCGCCGGAAGCGGAAACGGCGCTGTCGTCACGTCTTAAAGTCGTTTAGGCGCTTTGTTTCTTCTTTTTCTTTCGTCGAGACAAAAAAAAAGATACAAATAAAAAATAAAGAAACTCGAAAAGAGGCACAGGCAACATTAATCTTCTCTGTCTGGGTTTCTTTTCGATATTCGAAAACGAAACAAAAATAAAAAAGAAAAAGAAAAACGAACGAAACGCTGTGCTGCCCCCGTGTGTTAGTTCAACTTTATTAGATGACTTTTTTCTTCGGATGTGTGAGAAAAATTTTACATAACGAAGTAAAAGAAAAAATACAAAAAAGTGTCTTTCACGCATCGAAATGAAGAAAAAAAAAACACATAAACATACACAACACACACACGTACAGACATTTTGATGTATAATGTTATATCGAACGGGAATTGAATGTTTTTTGTACGAGGCCGACTTTTAATAAAACGTTGGCCAGAAAAATAATTCCACGAAGACACGAGGTTAATATAATTAATATTTAAGTAGTTTACTATAATTAAACGACGATTACGATTACATAAAGGACAAATGGAAAAAACAAGTAAGTTAACAATTAGTGTGTGGAAGCTGTTTATACCTTAGGACAACGCATACGTTTACACCCGTGGTTACATTATTATTATTATTAATTATTATGGATTATTACGAGTACGAGTAAAGTAATAAATAATTAAAGATTAGTGACGAGGAAAGGAAAGAAAAAAAAAGAAGTAATAAGAAACACTTGGACAAGACCATAAACGTTGCAAGCACAGTAGGTAGGCATACATCCAGTACAGTAAGATTATTATAAGAGGAATATTAATAATAATTATAATATGACTGCTCGTTTTATGCTCGGCGCTATACATTTCATTGTCATTATTATATCACCATTTATTAACGATATACATACGAACAAATAAAATGTGTTTATAAATATAATGTGATCTTTACGAAATTTTCATCGATCTTTATTGAATGACCCGTTACGACGAATGATATTTTTTAAAATAACAAAAGAGGTTATATTTTATTTTATATTGCCTGTATTGCGACTACCTTTTTCTATTGTGCATTTTGAAAC
Source organism: Eufriesea mexicana (assembly GCF_001483705.2). Lineage (NCBI taxonomy): Eukaryota > Metazoa > Arthropoda > Insecta > Hymenoptera > Apidae > Eufriesea > Eufriesea mexicana. Next base: position 741,622 of record NW_016909145.1, on the reverse strand, counting down.
TAGCACGTACTCTGCATGCAAATTAGGTTAGGCGACACGTAATTTAGTTTTACGTTTTTAAGAAAATTTTATTTCTTTTATTGCGGCAAGGAATGTGTGTTATAATCTTTTAAACATTTTCATATTATTTTTCTTTTTGATTATGTTATAAATATAACAAATATGTACATACATCCTGTATAAGTTGTACGATTAGTAATTTTTTTCATAAACTTGATATAAGTTTTATATTGATATATATATACATGAAATTAAAGTAATTAGGATCGAGTAGGAAAATATGTGCATTATGTTATAAATAAGATAAATAAGAATAAAGTATCGATGTTGAGTTAGAGATTTAATAAAATAAAATAACACAAACATTCATGATGGTTTGCTAGTTTGTTCAATGTTAGTTTACTTTCAAGTGCCATAATATGAAGGAGATAAAAGTGAAGGATGAAAGATTTGAATAGAATAAAAGTATGATTGGACCAACTCTTGTTTATTATCTAAAATCTGAAGATGTACATAACAACGAACGATTGGGATAAATCCTGAGGATCGTTTATAATAATACTTCTAATTTGGCTTAACGTTCAACTGTAGCTGTATTCTTTTTAAGTATGTCTATATCGAAAGATTTAACTTAACAATAAATCATAATGTTTCCATTTCCACAATAAAATTTTAAGAATTAAAAAGTTTTACTGTGATTGCTTTTCCAAGAATACAGCTAAATAATACTTTTTTTCATTATAACTTTATTTTACGATTTTCTACTCGGCACTGGGATATGTATAATATTGCTATAATTTAATGCTACGATTAACTTATACATAATTATTCAATATCACTCAGACAGCTTCTTATTTTTTGTATTTTTTAGACTTGCTTATAATTACACATCAATTTTTATTTCCTATAGATAACTAACTTTTCCTAAAATTTGTTTAATTAACTTTCTTCTTAAACGATGTCCACAAAGACTGTTTCGACAGATTTAGTTAACTTTGGAACTAAAAACAAGTTTTCTAATATCAACCATACTTTCTTCATTCTAATATTTATATCAATCTTCTAGATTGCTAGTAAGTTATTTTTCGAATATTCGACTTCTAGATATGTAAAAATAGACGTAAGCAACTAATATCATTATGCATATGGTCCCTACTGGTCCAAAAATATTTTTAATTATGTTCTGAAAATTGTCATCAAAATATAACCGGTAGTCTCATTACCTGTTTTTCTTAAAATGAAAATTAAATATTTTTGTATAGAAGATTAATATTTAAACAAATGTATACTCAAGACTGAGAACAATTTACTGCCAAGTATTTTATGAAACAAAAGGAAATTTAGCATAAACTATATAGCTCTGAATTTCTAGAATAATTTGTCAGACATTTATTTCTATATATATAATCAATTTTTAAAGTTTAAATATATTAATCTAAATATCATGATGGACTCAATTTTTAATCGAGTGCATCATGTACGAGGTAGTGTAATTACGACTTTAACTTTGATTTAATTTTTTACGTTTTTCTATATCTCTTGATACATTAGATCTACGTATAACACGGGGAATATACATTTTGTATTGTAAGAGTGCAGCTTCGGACGCGACTCGGGCATTATTTTCGCATAATGTTTTAACTTACGACTTTACTACATCATTTCAACCACCTGTTTCTTATTAATGCAATAAATACACTGTATCACTACACTGCGAAGATATAAACCTATCTGCCGCTGTGAATAATTATTGTATCGTGTTATATGAATCCGTGTTATAGATAAATCTGCTGTATTATACTTTCGAGAATTTTTAATCTCCTAAACATTGAAAGATATAAAATAAATTTAATTTTGAGTTCAATTTAAAAAATAATTTTTCCAATTTAGTTAACAGACTAGCAAAATATCGTAATACACGTTAATTTCATTATCACCAGTTTACTCCTATTTATTTATACAACAACGGTTTCTGTACTTACTAAACTCAAATTACAAGAAGTTTCAATGTTTGTAATTTGCAAAGTATAAAAAGTGCAATGCCAACAAATTTGTCTCAAAAACATAGTGTATAATTTCTCAATTTACTCCAATTCTTAATTACGTAGAGGTGTATGTAATATAATCATCACTCGTAACCGAGTGAAGCAACTTGAAAAAACAGTGCGAATGATAAAATGCAAAGAATCATGGCAGCCTCCTCAAAAGGCTGTGCTAGCCGTGGATGGCTGCACGCCGGACATCGAATTTGGTCGTCCGGCGTGTGACTATAGCTACGTGGAGGCAGCGAGGCTTATTGATGTCGATTCAGTGACAGCTGAGCGTGGTTTTACGTCCAACGAATCATAAAAAGGAAATTCGCAACAGAAGAGAAATTTCAGGAAGTATGGCACCTCAACGTAGATAGATGGTGGCATTGGTATTAATGGAGATGTGGATTGCTTGTAATAGCGATACTCTGCATTACTAAAAAATGATAAAATATTTTTATATACCAGATTTTGTTAGCACAAATGAAGTACGAGTTACAGAACACATTTTTGAAGATATAATAGAAATTTATCCCAAGGATTTAAAATTGATTTATAACGTGATATATCGACGCGATTGTTAAAGGACTATAAGTACTGAAAACTGAAAACTTACTCACGATACCTCTCATCGGAAGCTCTTTCCAATAGAGGCATTCCAGACAAGAATAGGATGATGAACGTAGTAAAGATTGGAGAGGCTATAGCGATCCATTCAATACCTTCGATTACGTTCAACGATATCACGAAAATACCCCACCATACCACTATTTCTCCAAAATAATTTGGGTGTCTAGATAGCCGCCACAGTCCTATAATAAAATATAATCTAATTTATTATCTTTAAAAGATAGAGATTAATTTAATAAGTTAAAGAGATTTCTGTATACAATGTACCATCATTGCACCATTTGCCATTATTCACTGGATCTTGCTTGAAAGAAAATTTCTGTAAATCGGCATAAGTTTCAGCTAGTAAACCAGTCACGAAGAGGCCCGTACCGGCGCTGTCTAATGTTGTCATAGTTTTAGGGGCTGGTGGTATTTTGTGCCGCGGCGAATTAATGATAATTACCGGTAAACTTACCACATAAACCCATACAGCCTGAAAATATATTTTAATGAGTATATATTTAAAAAAGGAAGATATATATTGTAAATTATACAACACTGATATTACCTGAAATGTCCAAAACACAGCGAAACGTATCACATTGCTGCGGCGATCTTCAAACCTCTTATCACGACCAATTTTGATAATTCTATACAACAGATATCCGGAAAGACGAACACCCCATAAGCACACAAATATGGTAACCATAAGCTGTCTGCTATCATAAGGCTACAAAATATAAAAAATAATATATACAATCATAAATAACGTTATTTTTTATAGTATTTAATAAAATGAATTTGATACAGAGATTAATGACTTCTAAAAACCAACGAGAGTATTCAAATTATCGCCTAATGGCGCCATTGTTGGCAGCCATGAATCTCTTGAAAACAAACTATCCTAAAGAAATAAACTATGGCGATTGAAACAAACGTTTCAATGTTTCTTCCCACTAGTTTCTGATTAAACGATTCTCTTGTGTTCATTTGCATGCACACGTGCACAGAAGTGGTTTTATTATTAGAATACCTTGCCCACTTGGCCGAGAAAGAAAGTGAGAAGGGCGAGGATGATGAAGTTTGTGCCGCCAGCAAAATCCGTCAGCTTGTCCAGTTGGAAAGTCGCTGCAATCGTGAAGAAGATGATTTGCATTCCAACGGTGACAATCGCGCTTACCGCAAAGTGGTCCTCGTCCAAAATATCGACCGCCATTGATCCTGGTTGATTACCCACCCCTACGTTCGATGAACTATTTTCGAATCTGAAACCGTTAATGAGTTGTTACATTGCTGTTACACTTTGCCGTGTTAATAGAAAAAAGGTATTCATTGCTTGACTATAATTTTGTATTTACGATGTAATTAAATGTCGTGACATTTTTCAAAACTTTTTTTTACTTTAATTTTTTTTAATGAGAATTATTTTCGCAATGTATTTAGTGCTTTATCTTTTTTAATTTTCTTTAATATCGTTTATAAAGTGTTTCAGAAATTTATGTTGCTTTGACACTAATAGTGTAGATAGAACAGATATACTATATTGCAACGTTAAAGAATGAAGTTGGTATAGTAGCGTTATAGCTAGTAGTACAAGCAAGAGTTTAAGCAGACTTGTGAGGATTGTATATTGACACAAAAACTAGATACCTGACATTTATATGATTCTATTTTTTCATAAATGCCCTTGATATAGGTGTTTTTCATTTATCGATTATACTGCTTCGTATATGTATAGTAGCATTGTTTAACAAGTACATTAATTTTCTAAAATCACAGTACTTGAAAATGAGGAAAGAGTATTAGTAATTTTATTTCACAATTTAAATTGTTTCATCTGTGGTCATCTTCCAACAAAATAACTTAACAAAAATTTTTAAACATGTAAATATGTAATGCAAGAAATTTTTAATTAAAATTTTAATTAAAAATTTTATAATTTATTCTTTATTCTAATTTATTCTTCAGGAAAATAGCTAATGCTGTTGTATATTTTTTTATTTCTACAAATAAAATCTGATTGTGTTAATTACATCCGCAACATACAGCGTCGCAATGCAGTTCATTATCATTCATTATTCCTATAAGAAAAATTTGAAAAAGAACATACTACTTCCCTTATGACACATATTCATAATATTTAAATAATATATTTTATTTGAAATATTGGAATCATATAAATTATTTTCTGTCAGAAAAGTAGAAAAACAAAAATGTCATTATTTGCACTTACCGTCCTTTGATTCGAAACTTTTGCATTGTACAGTCACGATTTAATTTTCAATCAATTATAAAATAAAAAGCAACATTTTCTTTAAAAGAAGAAGCCAAAAAATCATTAAATATCGATTACTTATTTAAAACGGTATACATTTCTAAAAATTCACATTTATTTTCACTTTTCAGCTAACACGAAAAATTGTTAGTAATTTTCAATATCAACATAACAAGAAACAACTTCTTTAATATTATCAATTAAAAATAATATTAGCACCATTCACAAACTCAACCATCACAGTGTCGCCAAAAATCGAAGGTAATATCGTTAATCGTTGTTCGATTAATCATCTTCAAGTTCAACATCAAACATGAGATAAATGGAAGTCACACGAGCCACTGTCACCTTAATAATGCCACAAAAATTTCAGCTAATCTAGAATATATTTATTTCACAGAACCGTCGAATTTCTGGTTAACAAAGAACGCTGTCTGTGCAAGATACATCGGTTAAGGGGAAACGATTACCTCAATAGAGAGGAACCTCATCGTAGCAACTGGCAAAACGGGAGAACCTGCTTCCACCCGCAACGACAGGCAGCAGCAGGACTACGAGGGGATTCAATGTCGAGTCTAAAACGAGAAACCCATGATCACGTGCTATGAGACGACTGAGAGCGTATCGGACGCTCTT
>NW_016909145.1:696194-735875 GCF_001483705.2 Eufriesea mexicana | reverse complement strand
GCTCTTCTTCTTTCTCGTTCCTTTTCTCGCTACACTACGCATCGTCTCCCTTTGGTCGGTATGGTGTCGACCTATTGGGTTTCCCGATTCACATTGACCATCTGACATTATAGCTTATTATAATTACTTTGATAATTAAAAATTTTTCTCCATGATTATTTCCAATAAATACTTTTATTTCAGATTTTGATTTTAATTATAAGGAATAAAAATTAATAACATATATGGGGTGAACATAATGGAAATATTAATTCGGAAAAATGATTCGATCATATTATTTCAAACGATTATGAAAATGGGAAAAAAGCTTAAAAATAAAACATTTTTTACTATGCTTTTTGTTCTCTTTATAGAAGTATGTTTATGTATTCATTTCTGAGAACGTGTACATATTATTTTTGACACGAACTGTATAGGTAACGTTTTCATGAAAGGTGTTTTTTGCTTGTTTTACAATGAAATGATATCTGATTGTTTTTCCGTTTAGTTATTTTATTGCGATTGCTTCTTTTTCTCAGAGCGCTGTAATCTGCACCTATTCAGCATAGAATCAATACGTACACGCGAGCGCGAATGAGTTTCCAGTTAAATGGAACATGGCGCATTACGCTTTTCATTCCCATTGTACTACTGAAGACAATACACATCTTTTATTAGACATCTTTTAGAACGTTCGTTTTGTATCGAACTTGAATTTTTTGTACAAATAGAAACAGATGATCATAAAGAAAAATTAATTACTTTTTGATCGGATTATGAATAATATATTTTAATATTATACATTATATTATTATAATAACTTTACAAATAATAACTAGTATCTCGATCACGCTTGATACGTTCATACAATTAGCTTCAAGATATCTTTTTATAAATGTTATAAAATTCAGCTTATAATAATATTTATGATCGCATATTAAATTTTGGTCTTGCTTTTTAATAAAAAAAAAAGTACAAAGATCCATTATATGGAAATGCAATTTATAATATGGAATACTCTAATTCTCTTAAATTTATCAGGAAATAATGTTAAAAATGTTGCAAGCTTTCTTGACCATATTGATCTTATACTCGAAGAGCATTTTTAACTTAAATTCTTTTATTCTTTTTCCAACTGCACTGCACAGTTCTTTCCAATTGCTTATGTTCTTTCTTAAAATAATACCTATTTCCAATTTTAGGATCTAGTGTATTTGCCCCAGATGTGAAGCATAAAGACAGATGCAATAAAAAGAAGAGACATAACAAGCACAGGTACTGGTCCTCTGTAAACAAACATTTATTTTTTTTTTTTAGATTTTTCCTTAATGTTCATATTTTTGATTTTGACATGCATATTTTTTCAGTATATTACATCTACTTACACTTTGATGCCAGGAGAATCATCGGTATAAAACCTCCACATGCCATCAGAACCAGCTCCTGTATTTCTACTCCTAGTTAAACTAGTTGTTGTAGTTTTTCTTTGTCTAACAGTACCACCGCCACCTGTTCTAGGTGCTATAGCTTTGCTAGGTGAACGTCCCGCAGCTCCGACCGATGTAGAACCAGCGGCAGGCTTAAAAGCATAAACAAAATATAACCATAAATTTGTACGTCATAAAACTGTCTTTATTATTTAATTTCAATGTTACAAAATTACTTACCATCGTTAATATTTTTCAGATGTTAATTCGTGAGTAAGTACCAACAAAAAGGCCACAAGAAATTTGTTTTATAACTTATAGTTCTGTCTAATTCACAATGAACAAAAGTTTCAATTTATCTCACTTTTTCAAGTATGTATGTTGTTATCTGATTATGAACAACATTTAATAGATATTGCTATAAGTCACTTGGTATAAGTATGTAATGTGAAGCCAACCTTCTTTCTATTACTTTAAACGTTTACTGGTAGCATGAAACGTAACGTAAAGCGACGTGTCATACACACACCATCCACGTCGGGACTCTTAGACACGTCACCATATGCCGTTACATTCACAGTGATGCATAAGCGTTGAACTTTATGCCGCGTTTTCATATGAACATTAAATGGAATTTTATCGAGTTACAATCATATCCAATTATTTTTGCAATTTATTTGAATGACATGCAATCATTCTTTAATAAAAGAATAGTAATATAAATAATATTTCGCAATTTAAATGTTTAAATTCCTAAAGATGTATTAGAACATAAAATAAATGAAACATAGTGAGGAAAATTTACTTATAAAATTTAATCTGATATTAAATATTATATTGTTTATTAAGTTTAATTAAAATTAAAATGATTATAAACATCAATAGATTATAAAAAAAGATTGATGTGTAACATTATAAAAGAAATATGAAAGTTTCAAACTTTTACGAAATTTCAAAGATTTAAATAGTCGCAACTTCATAAAATATTGATTTTTTAAAATAAAGCGACAGTACAATTTACTTATGATAGTATAGGGCATTTATTTGTTATTTACATAATATACGATCATTAGTTTGTTTCATAAATTTTCATATTAATTATATTTTTGGTAATAAATAACATATAACTTTTAATATAAGTGTAGATTGAACTAATGCATGTAATTTGTCACACTATGGTTCTATACAAAAAATCTTAAAGTTCTACGTGCATGCATAATGGTCGCACACAATAATTTATGTTCTACAATTTCTTTCTTTAATATTTTTCATGTTAGCAGACTAGTTACAAAATTATGACAACATATTACATTATCTCTTATAAAATGGTTCGTTTTCACCGTGATTGTATTAGAATCTTGAGATATAAAAGAAAATCGTATATATAGTTACAGGAACTTTTCCTTTTTGTTTCAGTTATTGTACATTTGTAGCCAATTTAAGATAAAAATACAAAATTGTTGCCTTTTCTTATATATAAAAATTTTACTAAAATGCATCGAAATATTCATTATTGATCAAAGTAAAAAGTTTATAAAATAGAAAGTTTAATACTTCTATTGGTCTCAAGTACAGTCTCAATAATTTTCTCTTTGCGCCAATACCAAAAAAATATTTTGTAAATGCTTATAAATGCAGTAGTTGCATATATTATACTTATTCACATAAATTAGTATATGCTATAGGTATACCTTTCTAAAGATATTAAAACAATGTTTATTGTATGATTGTTTCAGTCATTGTAGAATGTTTTAAATGCATAAATCCGAAGTATTTCATACAAGTCTTACAGTAATATACTGATATACTAGCAATACAAAATTTTGTAAAAGGTATGTTGCATATCTAAGCTAGTGTAACTTCATTATGCTTTGGCATTTTGTTATATTTTACAATATAGAAATACTTAAACAATTAAAATATTATGACTTTTATCCATATAATTATTTCTTTTGTTAAAAATTAATCAGGAAATACGTTTCACTTTCTTACCATACAAATAAACTTTTTTTTTGTATATAAATATATACATGATAGTGAGAAATATTCATATGGATCCTGCGCAGCAGTTAATGTTTGGCACAAGAAATATTGTTGCAAATTTTGATATACAATAAACATTATACAATGCGATTTATACGCAGGCACATGTAAATCATGTTTTTTTAAGCAATTTTATCTAATAGCGTTATTAGCTGTTACCTGATATTAGAAAAACGTTTTCATACAATTACTTTTTTTCAACAACAATAACGAACCATAACAGGATTTTTATACATATATATCTATTTTCTAATGCTCTATCTCAATTGCAATTAGAAACGGATATTATGCCTGCAAAATAACCATAACAAATATTAGGTATGTATTAATTAACATTATGCCTCTATTTTAACTGGAATTGCAGACATTTGTTACGAATAAGGTATACAAAATAGAAAATAAAATACCAAGTATTTAATCATTTTGTGGAACTAACTCAAAGATATCTTACTACTGGTCATAATCTAATACGATATTTGGCAGACATGTAGCTCCAATAAATTGACTTTGTTATTGTATAGAGCGAAATAAATATCCTTAGACCAAATAGATCACTTATTTGGTATTTAAGTACTTGTTACCCCTTTACGAGCTACTAATAAATTTAATACTTGATGCTTCCTAATATATGATACTGCTTTTTTATGAGTTACCATCGTAAAGTCATATCCATTGCACTGTAAAATTTTATCGTGCATACGAAGACCACTCTTTGCTGCAGGTGATCCTTCATGTACTTCAGTTACATATATACCCTAAAATGATTTCAATTAATAATATGAAACATATTTCATATTTACAGTATTATAATGTAAATCTCTTTTACATTATCCGTATAACCCTGAGGACTTTTCCTGAAATCTTGATCGATTCCACCTCCAATTTTAAAACCACACTTCATCACTTCCTCTCCATTTTCATTAACATCTGTTTCTTTTACCAACACAATTGGTATCTAAAAAAAAACAAAGTATACAGTAAAATAATAATTGTGTTTAGTATAATTATATTAATATCAATTTATCAATGAGTTGTTTTAATAATGTATCTTTCATACGATGCAAATAAAATTTAAATTAAAAAGATTTAGATATAATTGTATATTGTTAAAAAAGAAATAAAAAAAAATTAAATTAGTCATGAAAATAAATGCATAAGAAATACATGACAATAACTAAACTTGTCTCATTCAAGTTTTGAAACATCAGTGTATCACAAATAAGATATACTTACGCTTAAGCATTCCATAGCAGTGCCAGCTTGATGCTGAAAAGCCATTTTCGCGTACATAATGATGAATCTTGTGTCTGATAAGTTTAGATTGACAATTGCTTCTGATGATTCAACGTGATTACCAATTGCTCATGCACTAGACACACCGACGTAACAATTACACGCAGATTCAAAGATGCGTGTTTGGAAATTTATTGAAAAAATATATTATTGAATAGTAGAAAAATTATGATTTACTATGAACGTGTGATCCGGTTATTAACGTCGTTAAGGTCAGTATACTTTAGCGTTGTTAAAATCAGTTAAGACAAATTCGTTCTCACGTTGACAGCCATGCGTACTAGTCGATATAGATAGGAAAGTATCGTTGCAATAGAATGCACCGTAGAAAATACACAGTGGCGTTTTACAACGGTGAAACCGCGAAAACTTAAATTCTCCACATAATTCTTATTTATGCATTTGAATAGAATAAAGAGTTTGACGTAAACATAGGAAGAAAAAACAATATTTAAATATTTAAGTTAACAATGAAAAATTTAGTAATATTAAAACATTAACTACGTATTATGATTTCTTTTCTTTAAGTAAATGGATTAGAAGAGGGTTAAAATTTCATAAATATTGAAACACAGGGATAGACGATCAAATTTGATGCAATAAATGTCTGGTCTTCTTTATTAACAAGCTGAATTAGCATACCTTGTGAAAGTTTGACACTTCGTAAGACATTCGATTGTTTTATTTCTTTTTTTTTTATTTTCGCATTAACCATAACGGACGATGATTAATTTTATCGAACTCGTCCACGGATAGTTATACGAGGATATGATACATAATATCTAAGGTTCACGGATCTCATGTATTATACAAATAGTTCATTCATTCGCGGTGGTTGTGCTACGCGATGAATTTCTATATCACACACATCACCTATGCACGCGTTCGTCAGACGTACATTCAAAAAACCATTGCGCTAAATTTTTGTCCAAATTTTCTTCTAACTACGATCACGTTTTTTTTTTCTATGACAAAAATTTACTACAAATTATAAATTTTTCGTAAAATTTGTTGCATCCATCGTATCTGTACAAATAAAATACGTACTTTTATGTAGGTGTGATAAATTACGTCGTCATATCGTAAGAGGGCATACTCTGTATATGTATATATTCAGCTAAACTGTTAATTCCTCTGTAGCGACTTTTTAATATAAGTTTGTTTAATTAGTTAAGCATATATTACACCTTAATAGTAAGATGTGTCATTAAAAAATGTACACGTAGAAAATTTAAAAAACATTGAAGAAGCCTTTAATAAATACATATATGGTAAATATACAATGTATTATCAAATGTTAGCGAAAGAGGAACTTCGGAAATTGAAGCTGTAATCTAGCAAATTCTTGTATAAAGTTTAAATTAAATATTGCTACACTTAAACGCTGATATGGCAGTTTATTGATTAACATTAAATTAAGGTACTGATATAAATATCAATACGATCGATTTCGATAGTTTTGTATAGGTTAATTTCATATTGTTACTTATTAAAACAGTTGCGTATTAATATTATTACGCACGATCCAGTCTGTTGAGAATTTTTGTAGAAATATATTTCGTATGAAAAACGAACTTTCTTTTCTCCTTTTTGGAGAAAATACACGAAGTATGCCCTCGTCTTTGAAAGTTCTCCAACTACGAAGAGTCGTAGTAGAGTCGTAGACGCCCATGATAACGATATCTCGTTCGATCATTTAAGGCAATAGCCTATAAATTAATTGTCTTTACGAACTTGTCTTAAACTCCGTTTGGCAAAAATCAACGTAAGCGTAGTTAATTAGCTCACCGTTTCACCATTTCAAGAACGATGCACGAGTACTGTATTTTAATTGATTATTGGCATATAAAAATCCCTTATTAGCTCGCATAACGGATAACTTATCGATAGACCGATTATCATAAAATCGTCCGATCTGATCGATATAAGTTTGCTTCGAACAAAATGTTTCACCTTTTGTTTTTCTGTGCATTTCAATAACAAACGATTTAGAATTTTTTAATTACTTTATAGTAAAATTCTAATTAGCTTTTGTGAAAACTTTGTTTTTAGTTATCAGCCATCAATAAAAAGAATACCTAGTTTTTTGTTTCGAAACGCAAGGAACACAAAAGGTTAAACATTAAAATATCTATATAGAATATTTCGTGAATGAAACAACGTAATACTTAATGCTATTTTTGACGTTAATTAATAATCATTGTATGTCGATAAATTGTTCATCCTTTAAATATGATGCATACATGTATGTACACTTTAAAACTTATTGTTAAGTACTCTTTCTCAATCACACTTCTCGATCTTGGACCGAAATTGCGTGTTTTCTCAGATATAGAGTCTTTAAATTACTTTATTAATACAATTAAACAAACGAAATAACGAAACGCACAGTTGTGTCAGTTTAATGCCGATACTTAGGGGTGTTACAATTAAGTTGTCATGACGTATATAGGGATTCGTTTTTCAAAATAGTGTTATATCATAACATTTTATTTTTGTTAGCTTGTATAATAATAATTTTATAAAAGATATTTTTATGAAAAAAAGGGAATATAAAGTTTGTACTAAAATGCAAACAGTATCGATTTAGTATAGGTGTCCCAAATGTACCGAAATCAAATAGCCTTCCTTTTTTTACTCCATGACAATGCATAACACAAGTATAAATTCTTTGTTTAAATAATGGAATTATGGTAGTAGCAACTATACGGTAGATATTTAAACCATGTTTTTCAGGGACTGCATTAAACAATTCTCAGTACCATATTTTCGCTTTGTTCGTTTAACTATACAATCCATGGTAACAGTGTGACTAGTGATACGTACAATCTATACTATACAGTAGTTAGACGATTATACATGTGTGTAATTCATCATTCCGTCTCTAAATTGACTTGTTTTCTAACACTTTGTTGATGGATGCCTCTCGTTTTATCAGTCGCTGTTGCAGAATCTTCTCAGGAATGGTTACACTTGTAGCTCTCAAGTGATGTGATTGAGTTTGAAACGACGAAATTCTTATGTATTTAAAGACCCCTGTCGATACTTTCACATATACCTGTTCATATTATTTCACGATTGGTCGATCGGTAAACTTGCGAATAACGCAACGGCAGTATTCGATGCAACGATGAAGCAATCGATCAGAAGATTTGTCAATTTAATAATACACTGAGAAAAATGTTTAAACATGAAGAAACTGTGTTTTGGTGTATACATTTTATTGACAGGAAACCGTGAAGCACATTAGATATGCTAATATTAAATCTAATTCCTTTTAAGTAAAATGGACATTGTTTCAATATGTTAAACGAGTTTCTCAGTGTTTTAACATGAGCAAAAATTTTTTACGATGAAAATTCCTAATTAACCTGATTTCGACAACAGTTATTACTAGCAAACGTGTACCATTCAAGATCATATCTTATCGCTTTTTCAAAAACTACGGTTTTCCGTTGACATTCTGCAAGACGATTAGATAGTCAACAGTTTTCCAGAGAACTCTTCATGTCTCTCTTTAAATCGTTTCGCAAAGATTTCCGCTAGAACTGCTAAATTTCAATCATACATGTATAGTGAACTCTTGCCTTTCTTGCTCCTTCCTTTGTTGGTACCTGAAACGAAGACGTATAACAAAGTTTTTAGTATTAACAAACAAGTTTAGATTTTGTTTCTAAGAAGCATATTATTTTATTTGGGATAGTAACTTAATTTTTAATACAGAAGCAGTTTTGAGCAATGGATACTTTTCTAGACTAATATGTATATGACAGAATTTGGTGCTGTTTAGTGTAGCTTCATCTAACCCTTAGAAGACTTCTATCTTTAGATTCTAACAGGTAGATGTGATTCTTGAAAATTTGGATTTGCTTACATGCAATATTAGGTAAATGAAAATGTAAATAAAATAGGAAATATAAATGTAGATATAAATAAAGAAAATATAAAGAATCAAATTAATTACATTTACATATTTTACATTTAAATTTCAAAAACTTTAAGCTCGCTTTGGGTAATGTATGAAGCAGATGATGTCAATTAATGATCTCCATTTATGAAAAACACCGTAATACGTAATTTAGTGATTTAAAATTTCAGAGGCCTTCCCAAGATTAAGATGAATACAAAATGAATCTCAACGTGTCAGCTTACTACGGTCTACGGAGGTTCGTGTCGATACCTAGCGAGCATAGATTCGACGGCCTCGATCGGCAGTCTACCCAAGCTGCCACCGTGGCGGGTCCCGGTCGCCAGGCCTTGCCAGTCGCGATCACGATCACGATCCCGTTCACCACGATCACGATCACGATCACGGTCGCATTCTACGTCGCTCAATTCGCGGCTGTCGCTAAACCCGCTTGGCGGCAACAACGTCATGTCTTCCACCGAACTACGCATATTGGATCAGAAATAGCTTTTAGAAGAATGAGAGATTATTAATGATATATATTGCAAAACATTTTTATCGCCATTGATTAAAGAATTGATCTGTGACTTGAATTTGACAAATTAATCTGGATCGAGCTTAAGGTTTAAGTAAAGTTGAAATGAATATTTGTTAATATTGGGAGATCCAAATTAATTCGATGAAATTTAAAGATATCTTTAATGTAATATTCTAGATGATTTTAATTTATGGTAAAAGATTATGATGATATGAAGTTAATTATCAAGGAATTTGATAAAATTTATGAAGATACACGAGAAAAAAATGTTTAAGTAATAGAAAAATGTAGTTTTCTTAATACATTACTATATATTAGCATTTAATGCAGTAAACATTAACTTTTATGGAATAAATTGTAGACATTTATTCTTTAATTGTTATTATAATCGAAACTCATACTACGAATATGAGATTTTTCTATTACTCATTTCATACTGATATGAAACCGATAAGAGCGTGATACGAATACTGAACATAATCAGGACTGAGTGCTATGTGGAAACAAACAAACCTTGGCTACCTGCGAGTAGACCGGCTCGGCTGTCGGCTTCGACGTCTCGCAAGTGAAGGTGAGCCTTCGTTGTTGGATTCTGTACTCGATTCTACTCCTCGTGAAAATACATCTGCAGAAAGAATTTGCAAATCAATAATTTCAGTTTGTAAAAAGCTAACAATTCGATTAAACCAATCCTTGTAAGTTTTACAGTTGTAAATTTTAGGAGAAACTTGAAATTAATCATATAAATTATAGTTTTACGTATGATTTTTTTTTTAGAAAGATTAAGAAATTTACCTCTGCAGGGCTTGACTGGTACCCTGTAACTAGGCCCAGCGCACTCTCCGCAAGGACTTCCGGACGTATCACTCCCGGAACCTTGACGACTTGAGCGTAGCTTGCTCTCCGCTTCCGCGATACTCGGGAAATACCGTTGCTTGTGCCACCTTGGTGTTTTAGACCTGAACGTGAAAGAACACCAGAAAGAGGAAGAGAAAAGGGTTTGGGAGCGGGATATCAAACTTTCTCGCGCAAGGAAATCGAGCAAAGGACATTGAATTCGTCTAACATGCATTAAAAATACTAAAAAAAGGGTTGAAAGAAAACAGTTACCTCTCAAAATCTACGCTGGATCTTTCATAATCGATCGTATTGATGTCTTCATTTTCCAAATGGCCAAACGTTTTGAACTGCATTGTGTAGTCAAGTGTGGCAGTGGTCACTGAACGATTTTCTCTCCCTGGTACACTGAATGTAGCATATGGACTTATTTCGTACATTTCTGTGGAAAAAAAGATCATTACTAGTTAAATTATGTAAAAAGAACAAAGTATGATTAAGGAGATCTGTTTTCAAGATTAACAGTTTTGTATCGGTGTATTGTTTCACGAAATGTATAATGAGTACAATAAGCATTTTTAAAACAGCTATAGCTTCTTTTTCCAATAAATCGTAAATAAGTAAAAAACCTGATCCATGGTCGTTCGATTTATGGTTCTCTTGTTTCACTGGTGAGCTAGTATAAACTTGATGATTCCTTCTATTATCACGTTCAGCAGTGGATTTTAGTTGCATGGTAGACATACAACTTGAAAGGTGATGGTGCTGTTGATGTTGTTGCTGTTGTTGAACTAATCCCAATCCTGTCTGTTGATTTTGTTGCTGTCCAGGAAGTATATCTCCCAAATAGCTAGCTCTAAAAAATACAGATATTATTATTTTCCTTAATCACACAAAATATTAATTTTATGAATCATTAATAGACATATATATAGTACCTTCCACTGCGTTTTAGCATCACGTATCCCAAAATAGCAGCCGAAATAATTAGCACAATTGCACAGATGAGAGGTACAACTACGTAAAGTACTTTGTGATTAGGAATAGTTTTCTTAATATCGTCTTCCATAATTAGATCGTTCGGAGGACCAATGCTAACGCCACTAAGAGTGGTTGTCGCAAATTCCATTTGTGTTTGTGTAGATCCAGCGTCATTATGCGCTGTTAGTCGTAAATTGTACCACGAGGCAGTCTTTAAATCTCTTATGACTAGATTCTCTGTAGCACGACTTGCCACTAGAATCCATGGTTCAGTGCTGATCCGTCTACGATACTCTACAGTGTAGTATTGAATAGGGCAACCACCATTTGGCCAGGATAGCAGATTTAATTTTACGGAGGTACCGTTGGCAGAGATAATGTCTCGTTCCTTTGGTAATAACGGAGCTACAGGGACAATTCAAAAAAGTTATATTGTATCTAAATGAACGATGTAGGAAACGTTACTTTGTATCCAAAATTACCAGTTCCTTTCGTCGTAGCACTTATTAGGGGACTTGGATCTCCAGTACCCACACGATTATGTGCTGTTAAGTGCGCCAAGTAAGAGGAACCGCATTTTAAACCTGATAAAATGAACTCAGTCTGTTCGGGTGATAATGCAATCTCTTCCCAACCACCTTGGTCCCTTTTATAGCTTAATACGTAGCCTAATAAAAGTAACATTACATTAAATTTTATATGTTTTAATATTTAATATTTCATTATATTCCTTTGTTACTGTTTCACTTTATTTCTACAGTTTTTAATATTCAATGTTCCTTATTTACCTTGAATAGTAGCACCACCATTATTGGGATGATTCCATCTAAGTTTTATGCTATTCGTTGTTGTATACTGCAGTTCTAATGTTGGTGCTCTAGGAGGCATTACCACGACCAACGTGTAAGTGATGGAATCATCGCCGAACAAGTTACTAGCTGAACACGTGTAATTTCCCGCGACAGATTGTTCTAGTCCTAACATTTTTTTCATGGTTAATGCTTTTATTAATGTATTTATTAATTCACTCGTGATTATATTGGATAGTATAATGAATAACTTTTTAAACAAATACTTCAATTATTTCCAAATAAATATCGCCTTACCACGAATATTGAGATGGCCATCGGCAGTTAATTCGTAATGTCTGCCAGTAGAAACTTGACTATTTCGATACGTCCATATTGGCCGAGGTGTAGGATTACCCACGACCAAACAGGATAAGGTAATCGATGATTTAATCGCCCTTCTCAATAATTGTGAAAAGGATGCCACTCTAGCTGGAGCTTTTGAAGCAATTTTATTACATACAATTAATAAATTATCTATAGATTAGATAAATTGAAAAGAGTATTTTTTGACTAATCAAACCTCTGGTATTTGTAGTTTGAGTTACTATAGTGGTTGGTTCTCCCTCACCTATACCTGTGGTTGCTGATACCCAGAACTCGTATAATTGTCTAAAACAAAATTTTATTTAAAATTACTTGTTTTAAGATTTATAGCAAAATTCTGAGGAAGTATTACCTTTCAACCAAGCCTCGTAGTTCCATAGTAAGAGTATCAGTCGACGACGATGGTAATTCATGCATGGTATGCGTATTATGGTTACTGGAGCCTGCTTCTCTGCTATAAACTGTGTACTTGGAGACGTTCCCATTCGGTTGCAGGGGTGGCAACCACGAAACCAATATGCTCTCCGCGGTTAATGCTAAAGCTTTAATGCCAGCTGGAGGGCCTGGCACTAGGAAGAATAATGAGTAAGTCCATTAATCGTTAATTTTGATTATAGTTTGTATGAATATTAATATACATATCGAAGATAAATTAGATATATTTTTATTGGCATTAGATAAATGAAAATTAAAAAAAGTAGAAAATGATTCTTACCATCTTCTTCGGTTGTACAAAAAATTGGTGGACTCAGGACTCCATCGCCAGCTCCTGTGTAAGCCAATACTCTAATAGAGTAATTTGTATATTTGTAAAGAGTGTGCAGATACGTTTCGACACTAGAAGTCTTTTTTATTTCACCCACTGTTGATATATCCACTGGAACAATTTTGAATGCAAAGAGAATATTATTTTAAATGAGTGGTTTTACCTATAATCTATTAACTTCATTTCTCTTTACTTACTATTGTCAGTGGGCACTGGTCTGTAGTATACTTTGTAACCTTGGATAATTCCACCATGTTGGTGGGGTGGAGGTGCACTCCAAGAAACTTTTACACTTTGGGAAGACAGAGGAACACACGATACCTGTGTTGGTGGAGTTTCTGGGACTAAAATTATGTCAAAGAATAAATCAGTAAAATATCGTCATCATATCACTAAAGAACAGGGCAATTGTATTCGCGAAAAAAGATTTTCTTGTGAAAGTTTATGTTTATCGCACCTCCTTCCTGTGTTGTTCCAACAATGGGAACGCTGGCCGGGCCGCTGGCTATACTATTGAAAGCTCTGATCGATATATCGTACTTGGTGAACTTTCTCAGGCCGGTGAGTTGCACCTTTGTAGTCGCCCATCCGTTCACGGTTAAACTTTTGCTTTGGTTCACACCTGACGTCGAAGATGAATGCTCCGACCATGTCACTATGTAGCCCAATAAATCTCCGTTACAGGACTCTTTTGGGGGTGGCTGTAAATGCAATAAATTCTCTCTTAGTGATTCTTTACAATACTTTTAAAAAATGAGACAATTTATTTCTTGTAAATAATTAGTATAATATTTAAAACAAATTTAAAACATAGGTTTATTTTAATATTTATTTTTGGATTGGAAAAAGAGTATAAATGAAGTACTTGTATATTTTATAAAAAAATTTACCTGCCAGCTGACCATAAGTTCTCCAGGCCCTGCTGATTGCACTTTAATATTTTGTGGTGATTCAGTGGGTGCTATTACAAGTGGAAAGTAGGAAAATTGTTAAATAATTGTGAAGAGGATATTATTAAGATTGCATTAAAAAAGAAACGTGTTTCTGTACCTTCTTCCTGAGTTTTGGCAACCACAGGATCAGTAGGTACACTCACATCTATTGAATTAATAGCAAATATGCGGAATGTGTAAGTTACTGCTGGGTGAAGTCCACCTACTAAAGCCACTTCTTGATCGTCGCTGGTAGTTTCGAAAGGGGATAAACCTGTATGTATTAAAACAATCATAATTAATATAATAAAAAAAGCTGTAAAATTAAAATTCACTTTTATATTATATCTTATTTAAAACTTTTGATTATAAATATTAATTCTGCCAATAATTATATAATAAAAAAAAATAGAAGAAATATACAAATAAATAAGCTTTTAAATGGAACAAAAGGTAACTAATTTAAAACATACTAACCATTTTGTGTTGGATGTATGTTGTTTCCGTTATTAGTACTTCCGGGCGTGTAAGTAACATTGTGCGTTTTTGCAGGATTCCAGTCGTCTGGTGAACCATGATTCAACGATCGATACTGAATAACGTAATTTCGTATTGGACTGTTTCCGTCGAAAGCTCTCTTCCACAGTAATCGTATCGATCGTGAGCTGATTTCTATAACTTCTAGCGAAGCTGGTGGATCTGGTCTCTCTGTACTCGTGACACGAACATAGTCCATCATTTGTGACCACAAAATACATAACAAAATATATTCCATCAAATATAGAAAACAAAGCAAAATGTCTATTGATACTGACGAAATGATATTTTATTTCCAGAGAATTTATAATTATTATTCTTTATGTAGATTAACTAAAAATTAATGTTATATACAAAGAACAAAATGTTACCCTGAACTGCAAGATAAATTAGATGTTCGCTCCTCCCATAAGCGTTGTCAGCTGTGCACCTGTAAGCCCCAGAATCTTGACGATCGCTGCTCCCTATAGACAACTGCGACTTAAGGCCAGTGTCTGTTTTTATTTGACTGATGCTCAGTCGGTGGCTGTTCGTGTCTAACCGATCACTGTTGTGCATCCATTGCACTTCTATAGGATTATCCCCGATGACAGTGCAATCCAACGTCACGGACTCGCCACGACGGATTGTCACATTCTTGCTCTGAAACTCGAATCTCGCTGGCTCTGTAAGAGAAAAGAATAGAAACAATCTGAAAAATATTGATAATTAACTGAGATAATCGTATTGATTACAATACCATTTAGGCTATCAAAATCCTACAATGCACAATTTAACAGAAAGTTTACCATGAACAGACACATAGATCACTTTGCTCAGACCAGATCCAATGTCATTATTCGCTCTACACAGATAATGTCCTTCATCTTGAGGCCCAGCTGAGGCTGTCCACAGAGATCCATTAGGCAGAATGGTCAATCTCCCGTCAGATCCATCAACCAGTGGATGATAGTCGTTAGAGGTTCTTCCTCTAGCTCGCAACCACGTGACACGTGGCGGAGGGAACCCCTTGGCCTCGCAATGGATATTCAATGGATTCCCCAGGAGGGTGGCTACGTCTTGCGGTTCAAAGATCCATTGTGGTGGCACTTTTACCAAAAGTTCAGTAGTATGGTTGACCTTGGCCGCGCTATTAGTTGCCACGCAAGTGTACTTGCCGCTATGGCGTGAGGAGAGCTCCTTGAAGACGAGTAGACTGAAGAATTCGACCATCTTCTCCTCGATCTGTAACGCAGATTACGAAGTATGTTTAAGTGAGACATTTAATGATACGAAATATTATATTGCATATAATCATTGTGCTATAGCATTGGTTCTAATAATAATTTTGTTACGTCTACTTGATTCTTGACAATTTGTCAGCATTATGTTTTCTAATAGAGTAACATGCATGTGCAATGACTAATTAGACGCAATTTTTTTTCAGATGAAGACATACACGTAAAGAAGAAGGTAACGGTTCGCCATCTTTTAGCCAGGAGAAGTAGATTGGAAGATCACCAGAAGTGACGGTGCAGGTGACCTGTGCTCGACTGCCTTCTTGGAGATTTGCTGGGAAATTGAAAGGACTCATAACAGGTGGACCTGAAACAAGAGAAATTGGTTCATTTTGGTAATTCTTTAAATTATTATTTTAGGCATAATAAATTATATTAATCGTCGTAAGAAATGATACCGGTCATACGTGATTATAATTTTTGTCTGACTGTGATCATACGTGGAGTTTACTCTCGAGACTGGTAAGAAAAAAATAGACGAAGGTAAGGATAATTATTGTGGTCAGTGCTTATTAGTTTCTGTCCACGTATGTATCTTTTAGTTTCTTCTACAAAACGTCGCGATAAATGAGAAAAAGTTGAGAAGTAACGCTAGAGGAATTCTTTCGGGCGTGCAATTTACTTCTTTCGCCTACTCTCGTGACTCCGCCGCAGACGTAAGCGACCCGTCCGTAAAGAAATAAAAACAAAAACTCGTTTCTCGTTAAAACGAATGTACGTATTTATACGCGTACACAGTGCTGGTTATAGTTTTTGCTCTAACAAAACTAGAATCTCACTATGAAAAATAGACAACAATCTGCAATATTTATATTTTATAACATTATATTTATTACATTTTAGAACATAACGTTAATTTCGTATATTCTTCAATTTATATTTTCCCGCGATAACAACGCCTAGCTTGTCCAGTCGCAGCCAACTTCAAGTCAATGCCAACTCGAACATACCGGTAACACATGGTGGAATATTTTCGCGCGTCAAAGTGAAACTTTCAATGTCTATAAAACTTTTCGTGAAGTAGCATTATCGTTGATTGGTGTTTTAATTGTTGCAATCGACGAAATATATATATTCAAAAATAATAATGCGGAGTATCAATTATTACTTCGTAACATTGTAACTATAGGTTACTTTTGTAACGGTTTGTAACGGTTTGTAACGTGTGTAATATTTACGAATGCATAAATTTAAGAAATTAAGGGAATCAAGATATCAAGAAATCAAGAGATCATATTTAGTTAACACAGCTTTGAAAAGGTAGATTTTTAATGATATTTCTAACTTTTGTTTGATTTTAGAGTGGCATGTACGAAATAAAGTGGCTGGAGTTCAAATCGTATAACGATACTGCGTAATTACGTAGTATCGACTGCAGGTTATAGATTTCGATCGTCAATTGCGATATTTACTTAATATAGCTTGGAAAAGGCAGTTTCCTAATAGTTTTAATTTTTCTTAGATTCTGACGTGTAATATGCGAAATAAAGTGGCGGGAGTTCAAATCGTATAACGATACTATGTAGTTACCTAATATCGACTGTAGATTCTAGATTTCGACTCTTGATCATGATATTTAGTTAACATAGCTTGGAAAAGGCACTTTCTAATAGCTCATCGGCTGCATAGTGTGGCAGCTATACATATAATGACTACGTGATCATTTCGAATGTCTTTTGCAGGTTTCTCTTTGGACCGGACGGGTCTTCATCATTGGGCCTGATTGCTGGTGCGAAGGAGGTGACTAATGGTCAACGGTCAAGAGTCAATGGTCAGTACTATATATATGTTCATTTAAAAATACTCACTGCTGACAGTCAACCGGATGTCTCTGCTTGCCGTTTCGCCAGATCTAGCTCGTACCATACAAGTATAAGTGCCAGCGTCATTTGGATCCACGTTTGCGATGTTAAGATGGCCCTCGTTGTCGACGTCGTACCTTATGTTGAGAGGAAGCGCGGCTCCTCCACGAGACCACTCAACCGACGTGATAGGATAGCCGGAATAAGGACAAGCTATGGTGGTATCGACACCGGCTATCGCACGGACCGGTCCTATCGATCGGATGTACGGCGGTCCTGAAATTATTAATCGACGTGAAGTGCCTTCCGACACATTTCGCTTGGCCACTAGCCGAATTATTATCCTCTTCCTATCATTAGCGGCAGATTAATGTTGTTTAAGGTTTATCATCAAAGTTTCATTAGAGCATCTAAGTTGATAGTTGATAGATTCCTTCCCATTATAGAGTTCTTACACCAAGAGGGAAAATAACAATGTAAAAGAACTTGATTTAAATTTCTTTTCATTTAATTTTGAATTAGAGATTAATATCCATACGTATGTAGAGTAATATTCATCGAATTTCATTGTCCTGCTTTAACAATTCAGTGGTCTATTTATCCCAAATATTCATGAATATTTACTCTCTATTTAAATGATTAATTGCTTTAATTTACCTCAATTCACTCGTTTTATTATTTATCCAATTCGTTAATAACTTGTTTATTCAATGCATATAGTCTTAAGAACTGAAATTGATTTTACAGGGAGGATTAAACTCCGTTACAATCGTAAGCCGCCTTCATCGAGTCTGAACTGTAATTCTCGTTACGAGTGTGACCCAATGTTACAAGCAAGGGATGATTCGAATTACCATAAATGTTCAGTCTAGCTTTGTGCTCGACCGTGGCCAGGGTGTTGGCCGCGACACAGGCGTAGAGGCCGCCATCTTCGGCTCCGGCTGTCGATATGTTCAAATGACTGATCACGTCTCCAGACTGATCGACGTACTGTCCTATTGCGTACCTGTATCAGGTATTGTGCTTGGTTAAGAAGTGTAATATTGATCGATGAGATCTAGATGCCCACCTGTGTCCAGAGGCGATTTCGCTTAGAGGCTCTCCGTCTAGCAGCCAAGTGAACGATGGCGGCGGAGATCCTGTTGCAGAGCATCTCAAGGATACTGTAGGACCAGGTTTCAATGCTTGCTCGATGAACGTGTATTGTAATTCTGGTACAGTATCTGATGCAACAAATTAAACTAATTTTATTTTTGTCCTTGTTCACACTATCCGGATTTTCCAGAGAAAGAAGATTATAAAGATATCTCAACGCTCTGATGATTCTCAGAAAGTGTCTCATTCGACGATCATATAAATGGATAAAACCAAGTAGCTATATATAAGTACATTTTTATCCGAGAAAAAATGAATATAGATTTTTGCAAAAATTATTACATATTTTCATCAACAAGTGATACAAGTCAACACTAGAACCGGCCTATAGTGAGTAACTATCACGAGTACCATATATAAAAAGTTAAACAATTTTATTAAAGGTAGTTATATGTTTTCAGAAATTACAATAATACAAGTGATCCTGACCACCTCAATTAAAAATCCCGAGAAGCGAATCGCCAATTGGCCCAGGAATCGCAAGTTAATCGGTCGATTCAGCAAAGACAGAAACCATTGTGACTTCGATTAGAGATCCATCGAGATATACCTCCAAGCTTCAATTCCGCGGTGGCCTGTGCGTTCTCCTTGTCGCTTCTGACCAGGCACTGATACATCCCCTTGTCCTTTCGGCCCACCGAGCCTATCACGAGCACCAGAGGAACCAGCAATCTGATCCTCGTGTCCTGCGCGGTCAATACCGGCACACCGTCGTGCAACCACTCGACGCTCTCGACCGGATAACCCTCCACCGTGCAATTCATAGTGGCCGACTCCCCGGAATTGATGATCTGTAAATACCGGGAAACGGTTAACGATTCGTGCTCGAAAGTTAATGCCCGTGCCGCGATTTACGCAGCTGCACGTCCATCCCCCTTTGACGCAACGACTGTCCATCCGCTTCGATGGACGCTGAACTCGTGCGCGGTTGTGGCTTTTTCTTTCCTCTTTTTTCCCTAGTTCGCGAAATTTAATCGATATTCTGTACAGCGCAGGGTAGTCGAGGATATTTTTGAGCCGGCGGTCTCATCTTTGAACGGCGATATGGGAGACGTTGGGAGACGATATGCGAGAAATTGCGGAAGAGTAGATGGATATCTTTTGAGGTTTGGGACGAAGGAATCGTCGAGGCGCACATCGGGATTCGAGGTATCGGGTAAGTGGCTTGCTGTTTGTCAGAGTCTCGTATCGGGAGGCCTCTTGATCTTCTTAATCACCTGGATAGATCTTCCGCGGATAATAGTGGTGTTTAAGCTAATTCGAGGATCGGGTGCTTGGCTCGTTTAAATTTTCCTAACAGCTTCGATAAGGGATTAGTCTAATTGTGAGTTATTTGATAGATCAAGAGGACTTCGGTTAATAAGAACTCCTAGTTTTAATTATTTTTATGAAAAAACGATTCAATGGATTCTGTATTTGCAAGTGTCGCACCTGATGAATCTGATTTTAAAAGAAATTGTTATGGTCTGTTTAGGACATCTGATTGGGATTTTTTCTCATTAAACTAGCAACAGAAATTGAAGCGTTTGATTCGCCATCATCACGTCGTCGACATATACGAAAGAACGTGTTGGCTGGAATCTACACCGAATCGTTCGATCCTTATGATAATTCCGTGATTCCGAGTGGTGGTCGTAAAAGTTAACAGTAACGGCTTCAGAGTCATAGCTGCCACTTATGATAAGTACTCGGCTATTGTGGAACACGGGGGACGATTATAATTGGACTTTATGGCTCAGAAGTCGCAGCGATTGAATTTTCTAGCCGGAGAGTTAGCATAATCGAGTTCGATGGTGAATCCTTGCCAAGCTTAGCAATTTATGAACTAGCATAAGCTGTCGTAATTACACTCGAATCGAGGCTCAAAATTTCTCTACAACAATTCACAAGCATATTAATTTAATTAAATATAATATTAAAAAAATAAAATAAAATAACAGCGTAATACCAACCAATTGTTTCTACAACGAAACCATAAGTTTCTACGTTACAACCACCGCTCTGGAAAACGAAGAAAAATGAAGTATCATACTTAGGTATTATCGATAAATTCGCAAGCCTGCGGTGTGAGGGGTTAAGAAGTACGAACCACGTGATTTCCAAGCTTCGTTACACAGGGACAAGAGTAAATCCTCTACCTGAACACGGGGCTGTATCCGCGCGTTAAGTTTTGAAGTGACCGACAGGTGTGTTTCCGCTCGTTGCTTGCCGACCTGATTGCTGGCTAGACAAATGTACCTTCCTGCGTCCTGAGCGTCCACGCGGCGAATTTGCATCAAATCACCCCACAGCTGAATTCGGCCAAATGATTCGACTGGTACCGAATGGCCTGCAACAACAGTATACCCGTTGCTTGATACCATACTCACGCCAGCGTGATGTATCGCTTGGTCACCCTGTTTTCGCCACTTTCGCGCGCGTTTCCATGAACGATGAAGGATAGGGAGGAAATAGGGGTGGAATTGCATACAATTATGTTAACAGCTACGAGTTCGATCCTGACTCTGCGTCGTGCGAAGACGAGTTAAGAGCGTGTACTGTGCGTTCGACAAAAGAAGGTATAACGTCTTCATATCCTCACGGTTGATGTAGATGCATAGTTCGAGTACTGTGCGTTCGAGAAAAGAAGGTGCAGCATATTTATTACATCTTCACAGGCAGTGATAGCTATTGGTCGAGGACAATGACCGATGATCTTCGTCATTCGTTTTCGGCCAATAGTCGTGGGAATGTAAACACACTGTGCCTTCTTTTCTCGAACGCACCATACTCAAATTCTATATCTACGTCAGCCGTGAGGATGTAAACACGCGGAACGCACAGTATTCGAACTCTCTATCTATATCAGCCTTGAGGATGTAGACGCGCTGTGCCTTTCTTTCCTCGAACGCACAGCACGTGCTCTTAGTTCGTCTTCGTACGACGCGGAGTGAGGATCGAGCTCGGAGCTGTAGACAGGATGTAAACACGCGGTGCCTTCTTTCCTCGAACGCCCAGTACAACAGTGCTCGTCAGCTGTTTTCAATGGCGATGGCAGCTGGACTCGCTTGGGATCCATTTTTCAGAGGTAATTACCGACACAATAATTACTCGAGCGACACGATGTGGCGTTAGATTATGCGGTGTACATTTAGATTACACGGTAAACAATCCCCTAATTAAACCAACCGTTAACATCGCGATACCAAGTAAATTGCGGGGGTGGGCTCCCCTGGGCTGAGCAAGTTAGATGAACGTCCGAGCCGCTTTCCGCCGAGATGGCGATCTGAGATCTCTGCATCAATCGTGGCGCCATAAATTCCGTCGGTTCTGGAAATTAAACAGCGCGTATGCATTATCACGTCTTGTACGAAAATGAAGTCTAACAATATTGAATTAAAGTTTCGTTAAACGATAGAACGGGGGAAAATGTATCGTATCAAACGCAAATGCGAATGGGACTTTAATCATCGACGTGATTACAAACGGAATAGTAAAAGCATGTTATATAGAGTCGAACAGAATTTAATTTAGTTTATCATAGATTCGAATTAATTTCCTCTTCTCTTTTCTAAAATTTCTTGATAGAAGAAGGTTTAACACTAGAACTACCGATCTTTACTGGGCACCTAACTATAACGTGCCCAGATTATAGTAATTTCAGCAGGTACGATGAATATGAGTGAATATATTGATTACAGTTCTTTCTTAGTATGAGTTGGTACCAATTTTATTCTTAAAACAGGTGTATGTGTTTGCAAAAAGGGAAATTTTGGGACCAGTCATTTTGACTGGTTTGGTAGTTCTAGTGCTAAGGATCGCGGTATTATTTTTGTTTTCAATGGCAGCAACCTGTGACTGTTAGCTTTGCTTGCTTGCTTCTTCTCCTTTCACCAGTTAACGCGTGGAAAGTTAAGCACGAGTAGGTGGCTCTGCCGTCTTCCGGTCTCGCGGCTTTGATGTGTAGATCCCCTTGAGATGTGACCACGAATCTCGCACCTGTAATATAGCCGAAATTCCAATAAAACGAAGAAAGGGAACAAGATGTATAGAATTTCTATATCGACATAGTGACAAATGAAAGGAGAATTAATCCTTTGCGCTCTACGATCTTTTGGCTAAAGAAGGGTACGAATTGAAAAATTTTCTGCTATAAAGAGGATGATATTTTCTGAGCGGTAAATAAGAAATCGTATAATAATCGACACGCAGAATTATTTGACTTCGATACCTCGCGCACTGTTGCATTACTTTAAATTTGATATATTAATTAATATCGAGCTTCGATATTTTGTAAAATGGCGACTGAAGGGCGCCTCTCGAATGCAAAGGATTAATCTACAATTGAGATGATAGGATTAGATGGATAATTAAATCTACAATTACACGTTTGTCGAAACCCCATCGGAATTTATCCTATGGCATTAAATTACCATTCAATAGCTACTCAAGACCATAACGATTAATTCGTCAGAGATCTGTCACGATCTCTGCCATAACGCGAAGTCAATTTTCCATTGGTTCCAATGCAAAACTTCGACAGTAGTCCGCTTTAATTATAGACTCCTAGCGTGATTTATGGCGTTTACGGATGAAGCTGTGAATTACATCGTGAAAGTAAAGTAATACGTCAGCGAGTGACGTTAATCTCCAGTATTTGACGCGGCCTGTGAAACGCCACGTTCCAAATAATCCTTCTGAAATAGCTTTACAAGCTGTACAACTTTTCACCCCCCTCTGTCCCCCTTCGGATATATCGAATCATTTAATTCGTTGTTCGATTTCACGCGATTTTGCCCTCACCCCGTGAGAAATATCATTTTTCAGCTGCTCCCTCGTCCCCGTTTCGCTCGGCTTTTTATTCAACTTCCATAGAACGGCCACGCTCGCCGGAAACCCGTCATATATTACGGGTCGTGCATTAAAAACCGTGAAAAAACAAAATATTCTTTCGACTCGCGGAGTTACTTGTTGTTTATACCGACGAGCATGGCCAACGAAATAATTCGTTTGAACGAAAGAACGTGGGTATCGCGAAACCTTACGGCTGATTCGCAACGCGCGAGCTTATTGCCCAATTTAATTATTACCGACGTATTAACGCGCACGCGTACAATGCATAAATATATACGGAACGGATGTACGTTGAATAAGTAAAAAGTGAAGGTAGTTTCGCACGATGGTTTTGTTTTTATGGAAAATTAAACTTCAAAATCCGGCGAGTGTATATGCGTCCGTTTAGTCCGCCGTTTAAGCATTTCGTTTCCCGCAATTTTTAATAACCGATGAAGGGGGGTCTACAACGATTTGCTGTTAGAAGATGCAAACGCGACGCAATAACCGATATAAAATTATTAACCATCCCTTTGACATCGTCCGTGATATCGTTGATGTATTCGCGTGTAATAAAATTAGTTGGATTAAAATTCATGGGAAAATTAGAGGGAAGAGTCGTAAAGTAAATTTTTAAGGACTATGTTTCATTCGAGCGTCTCTTCGTTTCACAATTTTGATTTATTTTCTATTTATAAAGGTGGATCCGCAATTATCTATTAGTATTTCCCACTAGGAAATTTTGACTAGTTGTGATCCTAAAGCTCACGAGTTGATAAATTTCTCGAGAACTAGATCACTATGAATTTTCATTGATGCGTTATTTATTTTACGAATTCATTCGTTAACTATTCGACGAGAAATCCTAAAGGCAAATCAAGGGTCGTTAAAGACAATTCAGTTATAGCGAAGCCAAGCAAATACCGATTATTTACCTGTCGATAATCTAGAACGAGTAAAAAGTGGAGCAATTTCATCTTCCATATCGTGCTAATGCGATCGTATCGCAAATTCCTCCCGGAGCGCTCCGAGCGCCTCCGGTGGAAAGCGGCTTTAGGCGGCCGGAAGCAGTCGACAGTCGCTCCGATCGAAAACAAAAGCCGGTTGTACGCGGATTTCAGAGACCTGGTGGGGGTGAAAATAACGCGATACCCTCGATATTTTCGTCTCGATTTCAATCCGCTTGAGAGGTTATGCAAAATCCTCGGCATCTGTCGATGAAATCCCGCACCAGACGCACCGTCAGGCGTGAAATTTTCAATTTAGTTGGAGCGAATGGTCGGTCGATTCGCCGGACCTTCATCTTCTTCGCTTTTCTCCAAGATTCTCGCTCGCACCGACGAGATTTCGGCTCATCTGACTGCGTGTAACTATCCCCGCCGCCATTGTGAACCGTCGGCCATTTTGAGTGGACCCAGTCGATCCTCCGACTTCGGATAAAGTGGAATTACTCGTTTTAAAGTTTGAAATTTCAATTTAGTTTGAGCGAACGGTCTGTCGAGTCACTGGAGATTGCTCTACTGTATTTCATTCAGGGTAAACTGGCTATACGTATAACTATTATAGCAGCCATTTTGTCATCGATTTAGGATAGCATGAAGTTATTCGTTTAAATTTTAATTCAGTTTCTTCCCGGGAGTCTCATTCTTGTCGACGAGATTTGGACCAATTTGTGCGTTAAGTTTCGTCGCCGCCATGTTAAAGCGGTCGGCCATTTTGTTTACCGGATGTAATCGTCGAAACGTATACATTTTACGAAGCATCGGATGCAAGATATAATTCTTCGTTTTACAAATACATTCCATTCCTTTGTTAAATAATACCTCAAAATCAAGACAGTATTATCGTCATCGTTATAACCTCCAAAATTTCAAACTTCACTTTCTAACCTACAAAAAATTGCAAAATCCAACACCGACACGAACTTCTCCGGCATTTCGTTGCTTTTTTAAAACAATCTCCGTGATAGAACTCGGTTGTACCAACACAATCGAGGCCAGGAACGAATTCCATCATCCACCCCATCTTTTCCAACGACCAGCACCACACCTTCTTTCCAATAAACCACGCGATAAAACCGCGATAAACTGTACAACCCAGACCGCACGGGGAAAAAAGTGAAAGAGAAAAGGAAAACTGGGAGGAAGAAAGAAAAAGAATTTCCAACCCATTTCCATCGAATCAAATCGAAGCGAATCGAACGACCCAGAGCAACCACCCCGCGTTTACCGCCAAATTCCCACGCCCCGCCATATTTATTATCCCAAACCGACCTACCCGGCTAGTTCTTATTTCCCGAACGCACACATCGCTGCTGTTCACGGTCTTTCTATATGAAATAACGTAGCCACGCACGGAGGTACCGAGCAGATACGTGGATGCCCGAAAGAAATAGGAAATAAGGTTGCTACTCAGCCCCGACGGGGCCGAGTTCCAGCGGATGCTGCTCGGGGCGGGACGGAACGGCCGCGAAAGAAGCAATTTAATATCGCCTTTCCCGGCGGAATAAAAATACGGAGATAAATAGCTCGTAACTCGGGGCTCGACAGCCGTATACGAACCGGAAGCACGACTACGTCGTCCGCTGGCGCGCTTGTGTCACGAGACGGCCGCGTGGATGTGAGGCAGTCGCAGGAAACGGGCCCACGGTTACGTCGACTCGGACTTTATCGACTGTATCCCCGTGCTTTTTCTTGCGTTCGACGTTGGCTTTGGAAAATACGACGGCCACTGGGTAAAGTAATATTCGTAAATGGGTTTTGATCGAGCTTCACGTTCCATTTCTCTTCCCTTTCCTACTTTTTTATTTTTTTCGGCAGCTTTTGCGACGAATTTTTCCTATCAAATGGGTGTTTTACGTTGGAAGGTGATTTACAGTAAATCTACCACGGTTAAATGACCATTTTGAAACTTTTGATTTAAAAGGTTATAGTTTTGATTAGCTGTCGAGTTTCCGCTTAACTCACTAGCGCCACCACGGTCCATATCTCCAACAAATGTTACGGTACATCGTATATATCGTTGAATTAATTCCATAATTTTTTAATTACGACTGTATTTCTGAAAGGGTTAACGAGTGTACGAGTGAATCAGTATAAAAAGGTGAATATTCTTGGTCTATTTCACCAAGAGTATAGTCATTATTTGGTCGCATATTTCATATTTTTGTTATACGGTTTTAATAAAGCGTTTATAAATGTATACAGACCTAGGATAAGTTTGCGATGCGAGTTATAACACGTTCACAGGAAAATTTCATTGGGCTATCGACTAGTAGTTTTTCAAAAAAGGAGCGGACCACGTGAGCTAGGTTTGGGAGTCCTGTATTTCAACGTGACTCTCTTCAATATCAATACAACTAGCAGTTAGCGACCTCGACAATCTCCACCCATCTTCCCCTAAATCACCAGGAAAAAACTTCTCCCTTAACACGTTCACCACAGGTCGTATTTCACCCGACTTTCTATTCATGCCCAATTGGAATCTACATTAAAATGAACAACGGGGTAGATAGCTGAATTTATAACACTGGACCGCGCAAAATATAACACGCGATGTATTTTATGCTCATCCATTATTAATTCTAAGTTTCAATGGTTCCACGTTTACGAACGGACGATCAATTCGTCGAGCGTACGTGGTCCAGGTACTAATTCATTATGCAACACAGATGATTTCCTCTCTCGCAGTGATACAAATAACCAAGCTTTTATTATTATTTTAGGAAATCCAACACTGTCCTGATCACCAGGATTCGATATCCCGACGACAATGGTGAAGGATCCTTTCAAGCGATCAATCTCGTCATGAAACAGGTTGCACATAAATGTGAAAGAAGAGCTAACTAAAAGAGGAATAGACATCGAAAGATTCGTCACATCCAGTAATAATAGAGCGATGCAAAGCGGCAATACTGTAGGATGGCGAAACTGGTCTCGAGGCACCGGAAATTGACGAAAGAACAAGAACACAATAACAAACTCAAAACTCGTAAACTGATTTAACTTAGGAAAAGAACATCAAGATAACGAAAACACACAAAGACGCACTCTTTTAAAACTCTCTTTCCTACACCAAGCGACTCACGCTTGTGCTGGTCACAATTGATTTCCAAGGACTCTGTTTTGGTTGTCAGGGACCACGCTTTTATGCTTTCTTTAACCCATTTGCATCCAAGCGCGGAATATTCCGCGAGCCACGACTGTCGTCTATCACCGAGCGCGGAATAATCCGCGAGCTGACTTTTTCCATTACCAGTTACTGAATATTCTTCATATGCCACAGATCACGTTTGATCCCTTTTGTGAGCATCTCATCTACATCGGTTCATTATATTCTTAACAAGTTGTACTTTGTTGCGAAAATCCGTTTACCTGCCATTATGATTATATTTAAAAGGTTATAGTTTTGATTAGCTGTCGAGTTTCCGCTTAACTCACTAGCGCCACCACGGTCCATATCTCCAACAAATGTCACGGTACATCGTATATATCGTTGAATTAATTCTCTAATTTTCTAATTACGTGTACGACTGTATTTCTGAAAGGGTTAACGAGTATAGGAGTGACGATACGCGCGCGGTGTTACGGGCTAGTCATCAGTTGAACGTCGTTGATGCCTGAACACGGCACCTTAGGTAGAGCCGTGATGCAAATGGGTTAACCTCGCAACTTAATTTTGTTATATAGAGTAACTTTTCGATTTGCTTTTAGAAGATATCGATCGGTTTACAGTGAACACGGCACCTTAGGTAGAGCCGTGATGCAAATGGGTTAACCTCGCAACTTAATTTTGTTATGTAGAGTAACTTTTCGATTTGCTTTTAGAAGATATCGATCGGTTTACAATTTGTTTTCGTTGGCAATAGCCGATTCGCGATTTCTTTTGGTATCCTACAATACCGAATGCAGAATTTTTCTATCGTGAGTTGAAGAAAGGACATTCGACCTGTCAGCTTCAGCCTGGACCCATAGAATTGTACTCTTCTGCTGAATATCCAGCATCAAAAATACGTATACACACGGTAGGACGATGAGCCAAACTCTCGACAGATGAAAGGCTACCTCCTCTCCATCCGGCACCCAGCATGCGTCACGACATTGAATCCCTTAGAACGTCTCAAAACCAGTCGCATACTCGCAACAAACGAACGAGTCTGCTCGAAAACGCTTTCATTTCGACGACGCCTCCATTATCCACGATATCAGAAGATCCGACACGTCTTCGAGGCTGGCGTCCTCTCGCAGGAAGAGGATTCGCTGGAGAAAAGGGGTCTACGCCGGGGTCTATCGATTCTTTTTGAAGTTTTTCTTCCAGTCACACCGGCGGCTGCTCGCGTCAAACGTCTGTCGGCCAGCTTTGTCGTCTTCCCCGAGTCTGGAGGGCGCATTCTCATTTTCTCCAAGGAGGACAGGCCACCCAACTGTCACGTCATTGTCCCAGACACCGGCGAAACAGCGGGACACGCGATCCACTCAGCACTTTTGTGCCGACAAACGTCGTCCTTTCGCGGCACTCCGCAGCGGAAAGAGGATTAACACCGAGAAACGATCCCCGTCATGGGATTCTCCGACGATTTGCCTCGAGTTCTCGGGAAAATGGGCGAATTCTTAACGAGTGCCAAGCAGCAGAGGTATACTTGCACTTCTATATAGGTATCTCGAATCGGAATTACTTGCGTTCCTTTCGTTTCATTCTATTCTTACGTTCAACTTTACTAGGTTGGCGGACATATAGGAGATCTTTGAGTCCTTGGAAACCTAGCAGGCAAGTTGGTTGATGGTATTTTTATATCTTCAGTCTCTATTTGGCTTCACTTCTTCTCTTTCTTCTATTCTACTTAGCATTTTTCTATTTCCTTTGTTTCTTTTTCAGAAACTCTTCGACCCTTATTGCTAGGAAAGGATTCCCACAGTGACCAGCAGGTAATATCCATATTATATACCTATTCCAGCCACGACAAAATTAGATTTTGTGCACGAGAAAAAATTCGATTATGGTTGCGTGATGAGTTAAGAATCGTTGTAAAAAGTTGGACGTATATCTTTCGTTAGATTCTATACGATCTATTATCTATCACACGTGAAATCGGTACCGATATATTCCTCTGTCCCTGAAATCTCCCAGAAACTCGTCGCAACTGGAGTTTCGTCCGACGAAACTTCTTCCTCGATAATTATCGGCGCGAACGCCCACGAGGCGACGAGCTTCTTCATCTCGCGCGTGCTTCCGGCGAACCGGAAGCAAGTATCGGCAAGTTCGTCTAACCGAGTCGCGACGTTTACGTAAAAGCTAGCAGCTACTTTGTAAAATCTTGGAATGCTCGACGGACGCACGTTCGCGACAGATTCTCGGGGCACGTATTTCAATCGAGCGCCAGCTCGCCTGTGAAACTATCTGTTCGCTCCTTTTTCTTGTATCACCGAGTCGCGCGACCACCACGGGGAATATATTTTTTGGAACGCGGTCGGAATAATTCCGTGCACGGTCGTCGAGCGAAACCGAACGAAATCGAGACGAGTCCTTTCCGAATAATTTACCCGCTCCGAGGGAAAGTGGCGCGCGCGAGAAAATCGCTAATTCGCGGAAACCGCGGGAGAAGTTGCTCGCGCTCGCACCGGCTTGCAAATTTGCGATAAAATACTCCGAACACGCGCGGATCTTCGTCGCGTCGTTTCCTGCATTTGTCCCGTTTTTTTTTTGAAAAAAATCCGTTCGGAATATCCCTCTCACAGCGACGGGATACGGGCGACCGTCGATGAAAAATTTTTGTACGCGAATCGTTGCGTTTTCGACAAGGGAAATAGGAATTATCGTATTCTAAGCGCGGTAAGTGGTATTTAGAGAGTACCGATGGAATTTCGGCGATTTGATTTCGATCGAATATGATTCGCGAAGAAAATAACGAAATACCAGTTGGGATATTTGACAGAGTTCCTTGGCACGAGTGAAAGAGTAATTTAATTTTAGTCGATTATCGTTACGTAGTACGAGCGTCTTTTTGGAGCGGAATAATTCTCTCTCGGCGAAGTAATAAAATAATAAAACGATTTTTGCGTGCGGCTTTTTAAGCGTGAAAAAGCAATTTAATATTAATCGAGTATAATATGCGAGGTAATCCTTTTTCATGAACGTGGAATTTTGTTTTATGGATTAATAGAATAATAAAATGATTTTTCGCCGGCGTGTACCAGCCGCTAAAAGGTAATTCACCTTAATTCAATTTTGGCCAATTATAGCATGCAATGTGTAGTATTATTCGAGTAGAAAAATCATTTCATTGGAAGACAGGTATTCCTTTCCTCTGTAACCTATGATTGACGTTATTCTTTATCGGAAGATTTATTTGTTACACTTTCACCACTTTTCCCATAAAATCTGGATTCCATAAAATACTTTTCAATCCCGATTCTCTCGACAAAAACATAGTTTAATTCCAATCGGACATGAAAGGATAACCTTCCTCTTCTTCATTCTCCTACTGAAAGAGTAAATCACTTTTATCCAAAATTTATATCGTCTTTCTTTTCTAAAAATTTTATTTTTACGAAATTTATTTTTATTGCTTTATCCTTTAACGTCATCTTTTATCGCAAATTTTTACTCGCTTCGTTGTAAAACAGCAGATTGACAGAGTATTTTCGAAATTTCCAGGGTCTCGAAGCTTCCAGTCTCTCTACACACGTGTCCGATCTAATTTCGGGAAGCTTGGAATTTTCCGTGGACACGCGAATGAAAGCAACCGAAGCGACGATTTGTTCGAAATGATTTCATCGTTGTGCTTCTGTTCGTTATCGATTCCGTAGGACGCATGAAACGCGAAGGGACAGCGAAATATTGGCAAATGTTTAAACATGCCAGCAAGTGTACGTTCGATGGAACAAATGCCTCTATGAAATACCGTTCAAAGTCCTTTCTTCAATTGACGTCACTGCGTTTCACGTGTCAATTCTCCCTGTCATACAATTCATTCTCAATCGACGTCCCTCGTAACCGTCTATTCCTCTTGATCCCTCGTATATACGCGTGCATCGAGCTTCCATGGTAATAAGGAAATTCTTTAAAACGCAAAATTGCGTTTCCCTCGACTGAAACGTAAAATTGAATTCACGGAATAGAAACTTCCCCTTTGATTTTCCACCCCCCGAACGCGAATTATTTTTAACGAACGAGGATATTGCAAAGGTTTATTTGTGACAGAATGAGGATGAAAATGTTATTGATAAATTAATTTAGGATTTGGAAACTCTTTGCTTGACAAATATTTGAATAATCTAAAAATTCGCAATTTCCCTAATAATAACAATAAAAAATATTATTAGGGAAATTGCGAATTTTTAGATTATTCAATTTTAATTAGTCACTATATACTTGTTACTTTCTACTATTCCATTTAATTCACACTTGGGAACCTTTCGATTCCACCAATGCACACCTATATTAACCTACCATCTCCTCGAATTGAATTAACATTAGAACTATCATGGGGGCTAAAATGACTCGTTTGGGATACTTCATTTCCGTGATTGCTGAAAATACGTAGCTATTTTTGGTAAAACTTATATTGGCATTTTATCAAAACAGGGTTACAATTACGTATGCTCTTTTATTTTCGTTATATCATATATCATATAATTAACACTAATTGCATGCTTTGTGTTTAGGTGTACATCACAGACCGGCAGTTCTATTGTTGAAACATAGAGGTCTACGTGTCACCAAAAAATCAGAATCCGAAGAAATGGATCATCGAGTCCACTTTGACGTAAGATCTCAAGCTAACAATTTTCTAAGGGGAGGAGAGGAGATGGCTAGGTTAAATAATTCAAATTCTCAGTGGCTGATCGTACTTTACTCTATTACAGTCTCCTCTCGTCTCTCATGTAAAACTATCATCTCCCACTTCTCAGTTTGTCATTTTCAAATATAATTGGGCTTCCTTTATCTATTCGCAGATCGAGCGGATCGCTGCTTCTCTTCATCAATAACCGGAGCTCGCTTACTCTTAGGATATCAGAAAAATGAATATTGGACTAAATCTTGACTCGACGAACTGAAAAATCCTCAGTAAAAACGCCCTAATCGTCAACGAGTTACATACCGTTCATCAGCAACGTCTCTCATGTAAAACTGTCATTTTCCGCTTCTCAGTTTGTCATTTTTAAATATAATTGGGCTCTCTGTATCTATTCTCAGATCAAGCGGAGCGCTGCTTCTCCTCATCGGTATCCGAAGCTTGCTTGCTCTTAGGATATCAGAAAAATGGACATTGGACTAAATTTTGACTCGACGAATTGAAAAATCCTCGGTAAAAACGCCCTAATCGTCAACGAGTTACATACCGTTCATCAGCAACGTCTCTCATGTAAAACTGTCATTTTCCGCTTCTCAGTTTGTCATTTTTAAATATAATTGGGCTTTCTGTATCTATTCGCAGATCAAGCGGAGCGCTGCTTCTCCTCATCGGTATCTGAAGCTCGCTCGCTCTTAGGATATCAGAAAAATGGACATTGGACTAAATTTTGACTCGACGAATTGAAAAATCCTCGGTAAAAATGCTCCAATCGCCAACGAGTTACATACCGTTCATCAGCAACGGCGTTACATACATAGTTGTTGGTCCCGTGCGAGAAGAGGGTGCAAAAACATCCATAGGTAACCGGATCCGGCGTATCCACCCCGTCCTCTGAACTAACGGCCCGCTTCGGCTCGTCCTGTACACGCTCAGCCATTCATGTCCCATACATATTTATGCCGGTCGGCTGCACGTAACAGGTACCACCTACCCTGAACCCGGCCTCGGCCAACCCGACGACCAGCCTTGTACAGGTGTGTACGTGTAAGGCGTGTGTGGCTGCAGGATATCACGGTGAACATCACGTCGTGTCGAGCCGTGATACGTTTGTTTCGCAACCGAGCGGGCAACATTGTGCATGCTGCACGTCGCACGGAAACACCTGCGCGTCCTAACGCCGTCATAGCCGCGACGCTGTTATCAGCGACGCTATCCTG
The DNA here is from genome assembly GCF_001483705.2 of Eufriesea mexicana. Taxonomy (NCBI): domain Eukaryota; kingdom Metazoa; phylum Arthropoda; class Insecta; order Hymenoptera; family Apidae; genus Eufriesea; species Eufriesea mexicana. Next base: position 702,403 of record NW_016909145.1, on the reverse strand, counting down.
GCCCAAGAACAGTAGACGGAGGGCCCTTCGAGGACGTCGTATCGCGGCGACGTGCCAACGTCGTTAACGCGTTCGCCGTTAACGGCCTCGTCGACGCGACGACACTGTCTACCGCGTCTCCGGGGAACGATACAATCGATGAAACGATAGCTTTTCTTTTGTCAACGCTGAAGGGTGGCCAGGGGGTTCGTGGAGACGATAACGCGGCCGCGATACGTGGCGGAGGACTCCAGTCGACGGGGTTCGAGAGGGTGTCAGGGTTGATCGGGGTTCCGGGGTAGGTCGGTTTCGTGTTCAGGGTTTTGTTTTTTCTCGCCGGTGGGGGGAGCAGAGAGAGGGGAGAATCGATTACTGTGTCGAGAATCGGGAGATTTTTGGATGCAGCGGAGGTTTAGAGAGGTTAGGTTGGCAGAGATGTGGTTGGTAGTTAAGTATTTAAGGAGATTCTGTGAAATGTATTACTCGAAGCTTGGATCTGCTGATTTGTGTTTGTGGGAAGGGACTAACATAGTGGAGATTTGAGGAGATTATATTGAAAGTAATAAGTTTGTTAGTTAAGTATTTAAGCAGATTCCATGATGTTAATATGGAGCTTGGATTTGCAGGTTTGTTTTCTGACAAGAGGATCAATCGACATACTGGAGATCTGAGGAGGTTATGTTGAAAGTAATAAGTTTGGTAGTTAAGTATTTAAGTAGATTTCATGATGTTAATATGTTACTTGGAGTTGCAGGTTTGTTTTCTGACAAGAGGATCATTCGACATAGTGCAGATTTTAGGAGGTTATGTTGAAAGTAATAAGTTTGGTAGTTAAGTATTTAAGCAGATTCCATGATGTTTATATGGAGCTTGGATTTGCTGGTCTGGTTTTCTGACAAGAGGATCAATCGACATAGTGGAGATTAGAGGAGGTGAGAGTAATGAACTTGGTAGTTAAGTATTTAAGGAGATTATACGATGATTATTCGAAGTTTGAGTCTGCTACTTTTTTTAGTGAAGAAGATTAATCGATGTAGTGGAGATCTAGGGATTTTTATGCTTTTGGAATGCGAGATTGAATGCGACGAGGTTGGTAATTAAATACTTAATTATATGATGTAAAATGTTACTATAAAACTTGGATTTTTGCTAATTTCTTTTTCTCTTTTAGAGGTAAAAGGAATCAATTGATGTAACGCTGATTTGAAGAATTTTTATATTTCGAAGAGGTTCATTTGAGAGTAATGAAATTCCTAGTTAAATACTTAGGAAGCTTCAATAGAATATTTATTTATAGTTTTGATCTTTTGAAAGATTCTTTCAAAGGAGAGAATCGTTCGATCTAGTGGGAATTTAAGATTTTTTAACGTAGTGGAGATTTGAAGATTTTTTGATGTTTTGAGTAGCTTCGTTTGCGAGTGATAAGGGCGATAGTGAAACGTCACAACAGACATGGTAGCTTTCCCGTAGAGACACGATGTTGGAGATACGGAGGCGCCGAGGATCACAGATGGCGGTTACACGAAAGCTGATACCATGATGGAGGCTGATGAGCTGGAAGTTCATGGAAACTGATGTTCTTGCTGGAGCTCGATGGGTTGGAAATCGGGAGAAATTGGTGATCTTCTGCTGATCGTTCTCGCTGATTTCCTTTTCCTTCGTTGCACCCGGTATGGAGAAGTTTTGCGAGGAATTTACGCTTTTGCTACTCTCGATTTCACTTTGCATTCCTCTTTTCTACCCTCTTTTATTTTTAGTATTATTTCTAAATATCGTCAATTACAAAATAAACTAGATCGGATTTCTTTAGTGTCTTCTAATTGGACTACAAGAATTTTCGTTTCCGTTTGCCATCTTTCATTTATACACTGCTAGTAATCAAATTATATAAAATAAAAATATCTGTAATGTTTTAATTAATTTAGTTTTTCGAATTTTTTATTTAGTAATCGAACGAGTATTTGTATCTTTTAATTTTAAATAATAAGGATTTTTTAATTTCCTTTTTTAACGATTGTTCATTTATACGAGAGCGATATCGAGAATTTATCGGTGGAATAAAAATTTATCAAGGGTCAAAGTTCGAATATAATGCAATAGGATCACGAAGCTGCAAGTTCATGGCCAAAACGCTAAGCTCCGAGTTACGAAGTTTCAGAGTTTAACAAGTTTGGTGTCCTATCGAGTTTCCACGAGTTCGGAATTGTTCCCGCTCCAACTTCTAATTTGTTTTAATCTCGAACGCTAATCATGATGTTTCAACTAAATTGATTTATCCAACATGCTCTGTCAGGTCTGTTTAATGTTTTCGTAAATTTGCATTACGGTTATGAACACGTGATCGATCTTGATTTAAATCTACTCCTCTGTGATATATCGCAAATTATTGCATTATCCCGCTGAATCGTAATAAGCAGCGTATAATTTAATAATAACGAAACTTATGCAAAAAATTGTCCTTTTAATTTTCTCGGGCAGATTTACGATATTTCTTCTTTTTCGTTTCACAATTTTCTTAGAGGTTCTTTCAATTTCTGTTTATTGCAAATTTGTGCAAAAAATTTCAAGGTATTTAAATATCAAAAGGATATCTTTTTACAGATTCCAAAGAGGTACTAAAAAATATTGAAGAATTCACTTCTTCAATCATTCTCATTATTTTTCATCAATCTAAAATTTGCTAATTATTAATTTCATATTCTTCAAAATTTCTGTATACATTGCCATATTTTATATATCAATGTTTATTTAAAAATTTTTATTGACACGTATTAACATACGGCGACCCCATAGTTCGCGAATTCTCCGCTAGAGGGATTTTGAGACGATTGAGATTCTCACAAGTAACTCGATGTACCCTCTGCGTTGTATAAATAGAAGTTCCCGACTTTTTATTATTGTATTTTGTTAAACGGGATTTTCCCGCCACGCAACCATTGTTCGTACATTTTTCAGAGGCGCGTAACAGAGAAAAGAGAAATATTTTTTCATACATATATACGTATCGTGGAAATTTATCCAATGGAAGATCGAATGCAGTTACAGTTCATAAAAGATGTATAAATTATATAATTAATTAATAATTATAAATTAGTATTAATAATAAATTAAAACTATTAACAATAAATTGCTTAAAGTATAAAAATACTTAATATCGAAAATTTATATTCTAAAAACATAAATAAAGTTCATAAATTATTATATTTATTGTTAGTAATAACTTAATATTGTTAATAACAAACTGTTCGCAACGAAAATTTATAATAAAAGGGAAAAAATTAATAAATTATTAGCTATTACTTGAACTTACAACATTAAAATGTACATAAAATTTATAAAAAGTTTATAAACTACTACAATTATTGTTAATAACAAATTAAAATTGTTATTAACAAATTACTCGCAACGTATATTTATAGTAAAAGTGAAAAAATTAATAAATTATTGTTTATGAGAGTGGAAAATTAATAATTAATAAAATCGGCCATGTTGAAAAATTTCTGATTGGGGTGGGGAGCTCGGCCGATCGGAGGCTATATAAAGGGCGACGCGACGCGGCAGAACTCATTTGTCCGTTTGGCCTCGCGAGTGTAACATCTAAATTTTCGTTGTGCGCGAGGGGTGGGAGTCCGAAGTGAGGTTGGGGCTAGCCACCCCACCCTCACCCCACCCCATTTACTAATTTTTTTTTATTTTCAGTTATTAATAATTTTTTTTTTGTTTTCAGGTGTTAATTATTTTATTTTTTTTCAGGTTTTAATAATTTTTTCTTTCAGATTTTATTTTTTCGTTTCTATTTGTCCTTCTTTGAGAATTCGAATATTTCGTATAATATTTGAATGTCTCGTCATTAGGTTGTTTATCCATCTTTCTTTGAGAATTCGAATATTTCGTATAATATTCGAATGTCTCGTCGTTAGGTTCTTTATATCTCATCGTTTGGTTGATTATCTCTCATAATAGGTTGGTGTGATTCACTCCACCCTCTTGAATAATTTAATACTATTTTTGTTTCAGGTCTAATTTATTTTTTTCAGGCTTTAATTTTCTTTTTCTTTTCAGACTTTAATTATTTCTTTCAGATTTTCGTTTCTATTTATTTTATTTGAAAATTCGAATATTTCATATAATATTCGAATGTTTCGACGTTGGTTTGTTTCTGTCTCATCGGTGGTTTGCTCCTTCCACTTGATTAACCTTCATGGTTCCTATTCGTTCATTTTCTTTCCTCGTACTAATCCGTTTCCTTTCAGGTTTATATTAACAATAATAATTTCTGTTTTAGCTTTTAGATTTCTTAAGATTCCTAAGTTTCTTCACGTCTTCATTTGGGACACATAGATGGATGACGCGGGATGTGTTTACTTCTAAGTAGTTATAAGATAGATCGCTAGACTAAGTCTCATGTGCGCGCTATTTGTACAAAGGTAAGCCACCTAACTTGGAGCGAATGCATACATTTCATATTTTTCTTCTCTGATCCCTCTCGCTTACCATATAGAACATAATTGTTCTCGCGATAGTCGCGACTGTTCTTAAGTACTGACTAGCCTGCGTAACGTACTCCCTTGTACTCGACATCTTCATGTTTCGTAAGTCATTCTCACGGCTCGTCCCCGACACTCATTTCCAGCCACTGCCAATCTCGTCAAGCATCGAGTTCCAGGGTGGCCCTTGGGTCACTGATTCTTCTGGAATCGATGCGGGGACCCAGCACCCTGGTCGTACGCGACTGGGGCATGGGCCTGCAGTCGGACGGGCATAGTGTCTACGGTCAGACCACTTGGGATGATTAAGTTCTACCCCATGGGGCAGGGACACGAAGTGTCTGTCTGGCTTGCAAGGCCCCGCTGGACCCTGGTATCGACTCTGGGAGTTTCTTTGGTTCGGGGACTATCCTTGGTCCACGTGTAAGTCTTGGCGAGTAAAGGCAGTGACTGGACTTGAACTAGGCCCGATCGGGCGGGTGCCGAGACACGAAGTTGACTTGTACATCGGAGTACGTTCCATAGGCTAGTCGGTCTTTCGAATAATCACGAACTCGTTCGGGCGCGTCGCGATTTATAACTTGCTCGCGTTTTTCATTTTTCATTCCCCAATTTTATGGGAACTTAGAAATATTAGAGTCTGGTGGAATGAAATATATTAGAGTTGCGTTGTATTCAATTTTAGTATATCGAACCGAAACCCCTTTTGTAAGACACGAAATAAAATAAAGTGTCAGTAGAGTCACTTTAATTTATTTCGCTCCAAGTTAGGTTAGGCTGCCTTTGATACAGGTAGCACCAGCAGGTTGCGCCACTAGGGCGCATGTCCGGGTCTCGATGCGTAGCCACCTCCTCGTGGTGAGACCTGGTAATTGGTATCGCTATCCAAAATATAATTTTTGGAAAGCGATACCAAGCTAAGAGCTACGCACAAAGTTTAAGATATTTTCTAACTTTTGTAAATTTTCAATGTTTCAGTTTAACATTTGACGATTTTTGCGGCTGCGAGAGGTAAGTGGATAGAATTCTTGGCAATGCCGTCATTCAAATACAGTTATAATTCATAAAAATGTATAAATAATCCAATTTCTTATTAATAATAAATTGTTCATAAATTCATAATACAAGAAAAGAATTAATTCATTGGATATTACTTGAACAATATCATACTAATGTTTAAATGTACCTGTAATTTGCAAAAGTGTAAAAATTATTACACTTATTTCAAATAATAAATTGGTTACAATGTAAATTTATAATACAAGTGCAAAAATGACTAAATTATAGGCTATTACTAGTATATGTAACGTATTTGCGTGAAAATGTATCTATAATTACCAAAAAGTTAATAAATTGCCACATTTATTGTTAATAACAAATATTTTGCAACATATACTAACGATAAAAGTAAAAAAAGTTAATAAATTATTAGCTACTACTTAAACAAATAACGTATTTGTGTTAAAATATATTCGTAACTTACAAAAAGCTAATAAATTAATAAATTTATTGTTAATAACAAATTAAAATTGTTGATAACAAATAATTTGTAACGTATATTAACGACAAAAGTCAAAAAAGTTAATAAATTATTAGTTACTACTTGAACAAACGATGTATTTGCGTTAAAATGTATTCGTAACTTACAAAAAGTTAATAAATTAATAAATTTATTGTTAATAACAAATTAAAATAGTTGATAACATATATTTTGCAACGTATATTAACGATAAAAGTAAAAAA
>NW_016909145.1:678100-696121 GCF_001483705.2 Eufriesea mexicana | reverse complement strand
CCGCCGATCTTCGGCCGGCCGCCGCTATATAAGGGGCCCGCGTGCAGGCTCGAGCCAGTTGTCGCCTAGATTTCGGAGGGAGCGCGTTAATATCCTTTCTTTTTGTTTCAGGTTTTAATTATTTCTTCATTCAGATTCTATTTCTTTTATTCTAGATTTCATTGTTTGTGCATTCAAGTGTTTTGTACACTATGCGAATGCATCGTCGTTGGTTTATTTATATATCATCGTTGGCTAGATCAATGGCTATTCAGTAGCCATTGTCCACTCTCTTAAATAATTTAACAATAATTTCTTCTTTCAGGTTCTAATCATTTTTCTTCTTCCAGATTTTATTTCTTTCATTCTATTTGTCTCTTTGTTTCAGCATTCGAGTATTTCGTACAATATTCGAATGCTTCGTCGTTGGTTTACTTATGTCTCATCGTTGGCTAAATCTTTCCTTTCACAAATTTTACGACTTCCGTTCGATTTGTTTTCGTTAGAGCGTTCGAGTATTTCGTATAATACTCGAGCGCTTCCTCGTTGGTATGTTTATATCTCACCGTTGGAATGTTTCTGTCCGTAGTTATGTTGCTCAGGTCTCGTCGTTGGCTTGCTCGTTCCATTTGGTTATTATCCTTGATGGTTTCCTCGTACTAATCCCTTTCCTTTCAGCTATATATTAACAATAATATATTCTGTTTTAGCTTTTAGGTTTCTCAAGATTCTGATTGCGACACATCAATGAACGATGCGTGCGTTTACTTTTAAGTAATCATAAGATAGATCCATAGACTAAGTATCATGTGCGCGCTATCTGTACAAAGGTAAGCTACCTAACTTGGAGCGAAATTTATAAATTCTCTATCATTTTCTTATCCCCCTCGTTTAGCAAATAGAACATAATTGTTCTCGCGATAATCGCGATCGTTCGTAAGTACCGACTAGCCTACGCGACGTGCTCTCGTGTACTCGATAAGTACATGCTTCGTAAGTCATCCTCACGACTCGTCTCCGACACTCATTTCCAGTCACTGTCAATCTCGTCATGCATCGGGTTCCAGGGTGACCCCCTCGGATCAGTGCGTCTTCTGACCTCGACGGGGCGGTCCGCTGCCTAAGTCGTACGCGACTGGGGCTCGGGCACATGCTGGCTGACGGACTAGTACCATCTACGGTTAGACCACAGGGATGATTAAGTTCTACCCCGTGTGGCTGGGATGCGAAGTGTCTGTCTTGGCCGGCAACCGCCCAGCAGGGCCCTCGCGTTGACACTAGAAGTTTCATTGGTTCAGGGACTATCCTTGGTCCACGTGTAAGTCTTGGCGAGTGCGACAGTGACTGGAATTGAGCTAGGCCCGATCGGGAGGGTGCCGAGGTATGAAGTTATCTCTGTACACGGGAGTACATCGCCTAGGCTAGTCGGTCTTTCGAATAATCGCGAACTCGTTCGGGCGCGTCGCGATTTTCTATTAGCTCGCGTGTTTGATATTTCATTCCCTATTTTTATGGGAACTTGAAAATATCTTAGCGTTGCGACAGTAGAGTTTCAGTATACCGAACCGAGACCCCTTTTGTAAGACACGAAATATAATGAAGTGTCAGTAGAGTAGTTTTAACTTAATTCGCTCCAAGTTAGATTAGGGTACCTTTGATACGGAGAGCACCAGTAGGCTGCGCCACTAGGGCGCATGTCGGGTCTCGATGCGTAGCCACCTCCACGTGGTGAGACCTGGTAATTGGTATCGTTTTCCAAAGAAAAGTCTTTGGCACACGATACCAAGCTAAGAGCTACGCACAAAGTTTAAGATATTTCCTATCTCTTGTAAATTTTCAATGTTCTCTTTGAACTTTGAATAAAGAGAGTGGACAATATCTGTTGAAGTAATATCTTCATTTAGCCGAATTAAGCTGAATTATGGTAAGTATTGTAAGGTAAGTATAATAAGGTAAGTATAACATAAAAATTTGTTTGAACTGGAAACGTATAAAGTAGTTAAAATCTCCTGCAATACTCTGCATATACGCGAAGAGGTTGAGAAATTTTGCACCGACAGAATACCAGAAAATGGCGTCATTTACTGGAATTCTGTCGGCGAACAACCGCCTTTCGTGTTATGTTATCCTAATACAAAATCCCAGAATTGGACGCAAGTTTTACGGCGAGACTGCAAAAGTATTGCCCGAGAATTCTTGGAAATGACGTAATTTCTTGGAACTGGCTCGACGATAGACCTCCTGTAATGTCATGTTCTCCCGATACAAAATCGCAAAATCGGCCAGAGATTTTCCCTCGAGGCGGCAAAAGTATTGTCCCCACGAGCGACCTCCTGTCGTATTATGTTCTCCTAATACAAAATCGTGAAATCGGCCAGAAATTTTTCCTCGAGGCAGCAAAGGTATTGGCCCCGAGAACGACCTCCTTCCGTGTTATGTTCTCCTGATACAAAGTCGCGAAATCGGCCAAGAATTCTTCCTCGAGGCGGCGAAAGTATTGTCCCCACGAGCGACCTCCTTTCGTGTTATGTTCTCCTGATAAAAAATCGCAAAATCGGCCAGGAATTCTTCCTCGAGGCGGCGAAAGTATTGTCCGAGAATTCTTGGAAATGACGTCATTTCTTGGAACTGCCTCGGCGAGCGACTTCCTGTCATATTATGTTCTCCTGATACAAAATCGCGAAATCGGTCGAAAATTTTACGGCGAGGCTGCAAAAGTATTGTCTAGAGGCGGCAAAAGTATTGTACAGAGACGGCAAAAGTATTGTCCAGGGGCGGCAAAAGTATTGTCCAGGGACGGCAAAAGTATTGTCCAGAGGCGGTGAAAGTATTGTCCAAAGGCAGCAAAAGTATTGTAAAGAAGCGGCAAAAGTATTGTCCGAAAATTCTTGGAAATGACGTCATTTCTTGGAACTGTCTCGGCGAGCGACCTCTTGTCATATTATGTTCTCCTAATACAAAATCGTGAAATTGGCCAGAAATTTTTTCTCGAGGCGGCAAAGGATTGTCCCCCAGAGCGACCTCCTTTCGTGTTATGTTCTCCCGATACAAAATTGCGAAATTGGCCACAAATTTTTCCTCGAGGCAGCAAAAGTATTGTCCCCAAGCATTACCTCCTTCCGTGTTATGTTCTCCTGATACAAAATCGCAAAGTTGGCCCAAAATTTGTACGGCGGGTTGCAAAAGTATTGTCCCCAAGCACTATCTCCTTCCGTGTTATGTTCGCCTAATACAAAATCGCAAAATTGGCTGGTGCTGTACCAACTCTGCGAAATTTGTAGGCCCAGATTATTTTAGGAATTCTGTCAGCTTGACAGCTCCTTCTACACTATGTTAGCCTGTAGCAATATCGCAAAACTGACAGAAAGTTTCGTGCCAACTCTGTGAAATTTGTAGGCCCAGATTATTTTAGGAATTCTGTCAGCTTGACAGCTCCTTCTATGCTATGTTAGCCTGTAGCAATATCGCAAAATTGACAGAAAGTTTCGTGCCAACTCTGTGAAATTTGTAGGCCCAGATTATTTTAGGAATTCTGTCAGCTTGACAGCTCCTTCTATGCTATGTTAGCCTGGTATAATATCGCAAAATTGACAGAAGGTTTCATGCCAACTCTGTGAAATTTGTAGGCACAAATTTTTTCTTGGAATTCTGTCACCGTGACAACTCTTTTAATTCTATGTTAGCCTAACACAAAGTCACAAATTCCCATCCAAATTTCGTACACAATTTGATGCCAATTAATTCGTTGTCGCTAATTAGTTGACATTGCACGTGATTTCGTAACAACAACCGTCGTGATTTTTCGATAAAAATAACAATACGAGAACATGCCCAAGGATATTGTTTTAAAATAATGTGTGCATGTAAATTACAAATTAACTGCAAAAATGATACTAATCAATATCGAAGTATCATTATCACCAGCAATAGCTCGAACACCCTTTTCAATAAGTGCTGATAATCAATTAATCGAGAGGAAATTAATTGCCAAAATTATATGAGAAAATTCTTTAAGGGTGTGCCTTCACGATTTTTAATACAAAAATGAACCTTCCAATGTTCTCACATTTTACGTAATACTTAATTTCAGCCAAAAATCGCGTGTTTCTAGAAACACTTCTAATTTTCGAAAACCGAGGATGCCCTTTCGATTACGGATTCGCGTTCAGGGATGTAACTTGCACAAAAATCACCCGATGGATGTTACAGTTTAAAATTCGCAGTTGAACAGTGTTGTTTCTTCATTCCGACATCGAAAGATTGTCTGAAAGGGTGGAACGAGGAGCACCAAACCCTCGGCAGAGTCCATCGACCGGAAGCTGGTGAATGATTCAGGCCTCCATCTTCCGCCGGCCCAGTAATTGGTACCACTCCGCGAGGACTAATGTTGACATCTCATTCTCCGGTTCAAACTAGCTCCAGCGTTTCGACTTAAAAATCTCTCTTCCCGACACTAAGCTTCTTCGACTCTAGCTAACCTAGAACGCAAGTGTGTCCGCACACATTTGCATAGCAACTTGTCCGTATCCTCTTGTTCTCCAGCTCATTTCCCTCTCCCTTTACGACGTCGTGGTATGATTATAGCTTCACTAGCATCCCAGTACCAAAATTCGAATTTTTCCTTCGTCTTTTCCGCGAGAATTCTGTCGCGTTCGCAATCCGCGATTTGAACCGTTCAAATTTCCCGCGCTTCGGCGGTCCGAGTTACTATACTGCGTGGATTCGCGATATTCTTCAATTTAAGCGAAATTAATCACTGTATAGTTGGTTAAAACGACGTAGAAAGTACCTAATTGTAGTTATTTACAATACTATTACCTATTATTTAATTTTCGTCGAGTTTTATAAACTTCCGATCTTTCGGGAACGCCATTTTGCTTGATATTTGAGTAACGATTTAGCTAAAATTTTAGTATATAATTTAATAAATAAAAAGGGTTCTAATTGAACAAACTTATACAATTTGCAAGAAAGATTTGCGACGATGTATCGTCGTAGTTATTCAAAAGTTTTGAGGTTAGGAAAGATAGAAGTATCGAGAATGAAGAATTAATAAAAGTCTCAGATATGCACGAATATCAGAGAGACTGTACTATGTATTAGCGAGGATAGAACCGCTAATTTTTCCTGGAAATAAAATTTTTTATCCTTCACTTTTCAATTTCTCCTTATCTGCTTATGAGACCAGTCATTGAAGGCTAGGCAATCGTCTTTCTTTCAGCGTGAGCGTCGTTTTCCTTCGTTTTGCTCATTCCAGAGACCCGTCTGAGAGTTTCTGAAGACCTCGGTCAGCGATTCGTTGGGAAAACCGGAGAAGAGCACGGTAATTGCTTTTAAATGTAACTCGTTGCCCCTTGGTTTACACCGTCGCAGCTTCGAGGATTCAACGATCGTTTCGTACGCTTTGTTCTTGGTTTCTTGGATACTGTTTCTTTTGGGTTTACTATGTAAAGCGGGTAAGATTTAATGGTTGATCGAGGTGTCTGAATCGTTCGAGTTGTTTCACGGTGCGTTTCATTTTTGTTGACTGGAGAGAGAGGTATCTTTAAGCCCTCGGTGTCGGTTCGTATAAATGTTTCACTTCGCTGAGGTCTATTGAATTTTTATACCTCTGCCCGAGGTATATACAGGCTGTTTTATTATTTCATGAGTCGTCCACGGACGTTTCATCGAGTTTTATTTGGCTGTTTGGTTCGATATTTGCATTATCAAGAACGCTCGAGAGCCACGAGCGAGCAGAGCACGTGGTGGCAGAAACGACGCAGAAAATGCTAGACATCTTAATAAAATTCCAAGATAGACATCCAGGGAATGTCGAATTAATCTTTCCACGTGCAAATACTCTCTTGGAGATATTATTCATACGCGTATTAAATCAAATGTCTATTGGATAAAGGATTTCAGTGTTCAAACATAATTGGCTAATTAATTAACGTTCGTATTATATCAGTTTCATCGAATACCACGTAAAACGTGACACAGATTAACATCTATTGTCACAAAATAGTAGCCAGATATAATTATTATATTATCATTATATATCAATCTCCAATGATACCATATGGTTCGACAATTGCAGACCTATACCACTTGAATATTACTTTATTCGCTATTCTAACCATTCTGTCGGAGCAGTTACTGACAATCAGATCTACAATTCAATCAAAACACTGTAATTAATTATTTCCGTCTTTTTCCAAAAGCAAATGAAATTCTGATGACAGGGAGTCAATATAATACAATTTACGTATACATACTATCGACATTTACCAATTACAATTAAACGGTACAAGTAAAAGTATTTAATTTACTCTCACAGCAATTAAGATTCATTTAAGAATCGCGTACACCTGAAACTTCGCTCAAAAACTTCCCTTCAATTCCACCCTAACTACCCAGAAGCCATTACTCCCCGCGACTAATCACGAAATACGCGGAACAGCAAACAGACTGAAATCACAAGAATCCGCTTGAAAATTCCCAAGAACCATCCAAACAAATTTAATTTTCGTCCACCCACGCTCCCTTACGGTTTGAACGCTTGCGAGGCAGCATCTCCGCGTCCGCCATTTCCCCTTCCCCGATCCAGCCGCGCCGCCATTTTGTCGTCGCACCGACCGCTGTTTGCAGTCGAGAGAGGTATCGTGTACGGCCGCATATTACCATCTCCTCGTCGATGCCGGCCCCTGAATACCTTCCGCGGGATATTTCCATATTTCTTCCGTCCGGTGGCCATGTTTGTTTTCGCCATTGCCGATATTAAAACCGCTCGAGCGTGGCGCCATCTCGGCCAGCCACTTCGACTTCCACGTTTACCGTTCCGTTCCCCGGGGGAGTCGTAACGGATTCCTTACGGGGTTCCCTCGAAGACATACCCTACAGATGTTGCGATTCTTACGAGAGTCGAAGAGAATTCCATATTTCCGCCGCTCTGGATGGCGAACGCTTATTGATTCGAAATTGGCGGCAGTTCCTTTATGGTAATCGCTGCTCGTCCCGACTATCGTCCTTTACTCTGTGCTTCGGAGAAATGAAATGTTCCAGGAAATTGTTCGACGAACGATGCTTCTGATAGAGATCGTGCGACTTCTTTTCTTTTTTAATGCCCGACTGCTTGGGATGTTATGGTTTCATTTGTGATTTTCGAACAATCGCGATTGCCTTTTAATGTCACTCTGCTGCAACTCGAGGAATTTTTCGTTGATTTTGTGTACGGTGGTTCGGCATGTTTTGGTTTCATTAGAATTTTGAATTATAGGAGTTGCGAAGCGAAATGAAGGAGGTTAGAGAGATTTGGGGGCAGTTGCTGTGATATTGGTCCTTAGTCGGATGAATATTTTAGCGATTTGTAATTAGCGTTTTGGGAATTAAATGTCACACGAGGACTCTGGCGGTTTTAAAAGAGGCTTTTGTGAACTTTGACATTTTTCGAATGGTTGACGTTTAATTAAACAGTTGGTACTTTGGGGTTACGTTAGTCGAGTGTCCTGTTTTCTGAGGATTTCAAAGTAGATTCAAGATAATTTCATTTCAAAGGAAAATAATTTGCAAATATTTATCACGAAATATTCGCGATTAATCGATCTTCAAAAATTATAACATAACTTTCATTAAAAAACCAATCACTCAAAAATAAATTCCTCAATTACTTTACCAAACTATGAAAAAGAAATAAATAGATAAATAAAGGAAAATAATTTGCAAATATTTATCACGAAATATTCGCGACTAATCGATCTTCAAAAATTATAATATAATTCTGATTAAAAAACCAAAAATAAATTCCCCAATTACCAAACTAAACTATAGAAAAGAAAGTAATTAATCGCAACTAATCGATACTTCAAAAATTATAACAGACGTCCCACTAAAAAATGCAATCACTCGAAATAAAAATGGAACGTTCCCAATTGCAAATGAAAGAAATTAAATATATAAAAATAGTCGATAAAATCAAATTTCCAAATAAAATACACATCAGAAAATATTCGCATCTATTGCACCCCCGTTTCTATAATTATTCCACCTAATCCTGCCTACGATAAACGGAACAAACCGAAAGCACGAAACTTGCCAACTATTTAAATCAACGATATTCGCCGGAGCGCGAGAATAGTTGAATTTCCAGCGCGCCTTTTAATTTGTATCGGCGGTGCGTGCCGCGAATTTGCGAATAAATTCAGTGGAACGGGGCGAGAGGGGGTGGTTCGGCTCGAGTGGGGTGGCGGCATTTTTCCCCGAGGGCGCTTCGAGGGCTGTTTATGGAAAGGTACCGGCGAAAGTCTCGCGCCGCGGAAAATGAAGTTTGAAGACCACCTCTTCTCTTCCTCTTTCGCCCCCCTTTTTTCAACCCTCAATGCTTCCAGCGAGACTGTTTCGGGGATTGTTTATGCGGGACCCGCCGATGAAACTTCCACGCGCGTCGGGAATAAACGTTTAAACTTCTCTCGCGCTGGCTTCGGGTTTTTAAACGAGATCAACCCTTCCACCGCCACGAATCCGAGAATTTTTGTCCCAGGTGAACCTTTCTGCGTTACGAATTTCGAAATTTTTGAAAACGGCTATGGAGACTTATTAAGTCTTATTATCTTGCGGACACAGGATTTCGTATAATAAAATAGACCCGTGTTGCATAGAAATTTGATTGTGTTTTAAATTAAACAAAATTGGTATATTTTTACCAATTTCTCAAAATATTTCGAAGATTTTTAATGAAATTTGCAAATGGAATGACTATTATATACAGAGTAACAGGGCAAGGAAAATTACTATTTTATTGGAAACACACTATTCCAAATACTCCATATCTCAGGTGTTCAGACCTATCTAACTCATCCCAGAGAATTGTAGCTTTTTAAAAGACTCACGAATGGCTAAAAAGAGCCTGGAAATTTTGCAAAATATTTCGAAAATTTTTAATGAAATTTGCAAATGGAATGACTATTGTATATAGAGTAAAAGGGCAAGGAAGATTAATATATTATTGAAAATATTCTACTCCAAATATTCTCTTACAGGTGCTCAGACCTATCTAACTCATGTCATAGAATTTCAGCCTTTCAAATGACTCATGGATGACTAAAAAGAACCTGGAAATTTCTCCAAATATTTCGAAGATTTTGAACGAAATTCGAGAATGTAGAGAATATTATACACAGAGTAAAAGAGCAACGAAAATTATTATTTTATTGGAGATACTCTACTCCAAATACTCCCTCACAGGTGCTCAGACCTATTTAACTCATACCAGAGAATTGTAGCTTTTTAAAAGACTCACGGATGGCTAAAAAGAACCTGGAAATTTTGCAAAATATTTCGAAAATTTTTAATGAAATTTGCAAATGGAATGACTATTATATATAGAGTAAAAGGGCAAGGAAGATTAATATATTATTGAAAATATTCTACTCCAAATGTTCTCTTACAGGTGCTCAGACCTATCTAACTCATGTCATAGAATTTCAGCCTTTCAAAAGACTCATGGATGACTAAAAAGAACCTGGAAATTTCTCCAAATATTTCGAAGATTTTGAACGAAATTCGAGAATGTAGAGAATATTATACACAGAGTAAAAGAGCAATGAAGATGACCATTTTATTGAAGATACTCTATTCCAAATACTCCATATCTCAGGTGCTGATCACCGTCAAACTCATCCCAGAGAATTGCAGCTTTTTAAAAAACTACGCGTCGCATCACGTACTAGAGAAGCTCACTCTCCATCCTCATCAGAGGCTTCCTGCCATCGGCGCCTAGCGTCTCAAAGACCTTCGAACATTCCGTTTGAATCTAAGCGTCCCGTTTGATCCGGACCTTGATCTCCCTGACGTTCGAGAGAAGAAAGCAAAGAGGGGAAAATAGAGCGGTCGAAATTCGTGTTGCTGCGAGGAGACGCGTGGCGTGGTGAAACGGAAGGGAAAACGGGAACCGGATGGCTTCCGGGAGCTCGCATGGATCTCCCTTTGTCGATCACGCAGAGACGTCGATTTGGACTTAACAACCGTTGCGTTGATGAGACGCACGAGTCGTCGTCGTCGTCGTTGAAAGGACAACGAGACACAGGGATTGCACAAAGGCACGAAGCTGGAGAGGAACACGAGTGAAACGCGAGTGAAACGCACCTGAATCGGGCATGCTGCATGAAAAATCGGGAAAAGGGTCGAGCACCCGTCTTTGATGCTGATTACAACGAATTTTAACTTTTCCTCTAATCCGGAATATCCGTGCAGAGTTTACTTTCCTGAACGCTACATCCGTGATTGAAATTTGCGAACGACGTCATTTGCAAGAATTTGTCGGCGAGCAACCTCCTTCCATGTTATGTTATCCTGATACAAAATTGTAGAGACTTGGGTAAATTGGGTGGTAAATAAAACCATTTATTAATTAACAATAGTAACAATAGATTAACAATATGTGGGTAAGGATTAAGCATACGAATCTATATCAACGACAACTTAAGACTACAACTCGACTCAACAACACAATGACAACTCAGCCTGTTGCAACTAATGGCTCACAACTAAAACACAACTAAGAACTCCTCTAAAGAACTGTCTCTCAAGAACTCTGTTGCGGCCCTAGGATCGTAATGTCCCAGGTCAAGTGGAGGACTGCTTTATGTTCATATTGTCAGCGTCCCTTGACTTGTACATACTCAGCGTCACCTAAATCACCACTTGGGTAAACCGTAACGAGGATTGATATATTATCCTTTAAGACGACAGACATAAGAACCTAGATTGTTTAAACAACCACCACCACCGAAAGATGCTGAAGCTAACACACACCCCCAATATTATACCAACCAATCAGCAGATAGACAAGGCATTACCAAAAGGATTCTTCCTAAAACTCCATCACGACCACAGCATTATCATCGAGAACCACCAACTACTCAGCGCAGGAGACTGTCTACTACTATAGAACTCTTTGCAGTTCAACAACAACTAAATAACAACTAGGTCTACCTCTATCAAGTTAGAGTAGGTCGCATCCCAGCAGCATTGCCGCAGCAGCGTAGCGGGCCTTACAACAAACTCGCTTCCAATCACTGCTCACTAACCACTTCTGCCTTCTTTTATATTTTCTCAAAAAGTCTCCCCCAACGTGACAAAATATGGTCATGCTAAGAGCCTGACGCATCGTCGGCGTTCTTCCAACCAACCTGGCCCTCGAACTCTCGGTGACTTTCTAAGCTAAAGTTACCTATACACGAGGTGGAAATCCTGCGATACTACAAAATCCTAGAATTGGTCGAAGCTAATATCATCGGTAAATATCATCTTTTATACGTACAACATGTATATGTATTCATGTACGTTAACAGTGTCAATATCTGTTGAAGCTCAACTCAGAGACCGTTCTCAGTTCAGGCACGCAGAACGTTTAAAAACTATCAAACTCGCTTCAGCAACCCTCCTTCGAAACACGTTCACCGAAGGAACAACTTTGGAACAACTCTCCAGTTAGTCAGCACGTTATATTCCTCACCCTTCCTCCATCTTTGCAACTTTATCGTATTGCGAAGCCCGTGCTCCCTTTGCCAAAATTGTCCGCCATCTTTTCCACGATCGAACGCCATCGAGCATCCCTAACCTCACTTTGTCTCTCGCGGGACCCATCGCGCCAGTAGCGTATCCAAGTGGACGTTTTGACGCTTTGTTGGCCACGTGAAGACCGCGTTTAGAATTTCGTGGCACGAAACGGCGATTTATCATGGGACGGCAACGCATCGATCCGCGGGAAGCCCCGATTTCTCGCTCGATTTCCGCTCGATTCGCCTGCTGGATCTTCCGGTTGTTCGACAGGGGTTAGGCAAAGGGTAAAAATACGGAAGATGGTAAATGAGTTCGAGTTATTTCCGTTTTGATTGTTAATATAGGTTATGTTTACTGATATCGGAGTTTAGAGCGTCGATTTTGAGGTTATGTTGTCGAGGGAGGGTTACATCTATGTTTAAGCTGCTGCAAGATAGAAAAGTAGATGTATAAAAGTAGAGTAGATAATTCAGGAGTTTGTGAATTGATAAATTACTCAGTCTTAGTTTTATTAATTATAGAATACGTATTTTCTTATTTCGACTGGTGAAAGCGAATGGATAGTCGAAAGAATGGGAATTGAATAGAAGTTTTCGAAATTATGTACGAGAGTATATTCGTGAATTTAATTCTCACGGGAAGAGTGTCTATGGGAAATATTAACAAGCATAAATAACAATGTGAATATATTTTTAATATGAATAACTACGTGATGCTTGTTAGCAATTAAAATCAACTATTTGACGAGAAAAGTGCACTTCAAAGGAGGTTAGTTTTTCAGGAATACCGGGAGAATGGCACGTTGTTGGCCATTTTATGAAATATTTTATAGAATATTGCTCTGTCGACAGGTATTCTAATCATTCTGTTTCGTTGCTCGCTTTCATTGTCTCGCGACAAGAGCGAGGTATTGAAATACTTGTAATTATTACGAATGTTTCAGAGAAATTAAACAACATACTTATTTCTTCTTTGAAAAATTGCAAGATTTCAGCAATATGAGAATATTTATTTAATCAATAACTCGAATAACAAATAAACTAAAATATTCGATTAAAAAGTAGTTTCCAAGTACCTAATTAACAAATAGTCTCCGAGTACCTGATTAACAAATAACCCGAAGTAGTTGAAAAATAATTTTATACGGTCGAATAAGAGACAGGTCTAAGTATTTGGATAACGAATATTTTGCGGATACCTAATTAACAAATAGCCTCCGAGTACCTGATTAACAAGTATTTTGTGGGTACCCAATTAACAAATAGTCTTCGAGTACCTGATTAACAAATAACCTCGAGTAGTCGAGAAATAATTTTATACAGTCGAATAATAGACAGATCTAAGTATTTGATTAACGAATATTCTGTGGGCACCTAATTAACAAATAGTCTACGAGTACCTGATTAACAAATAACCTCGAGTAGTCGAGAAATAATATTATACAGTCGAATAATAGACATATCTAAGTATTTGGTTAAAGAATATTCTGTGGGCAACTATTTAACAAATAGTCTTTGAGTACCTGATTAACAAATAACCTCGAGTAGTCGAGAAATAATTTTATACAGTCGAATAATAGACAGATCTAAGTGTTTGGTCAACGAATATTCTGTGGGTACCTAATTAACAAATAGTCTACGAGTACCTGATTAACAAATAACCCGAAGTAGTCGAAAGCCACATTATACAATCGAATAAGAAACGGATCTATGTATTTGATTAACGAGTAATTTGAAGTACCTAATTAAAAACTAACGTTCGAGTACCCGATTAACAAACAACCCCAAGTAGTCGAGAAATAGACAGATCCAATTATTCTCTACCTCAACAATTTTTCATTAAAACCATACATCCCTTTCCTAACCTTACTTTAATCTTTAACCTCGTTCTACATATCAATCTCCCCAATTTACCTTAAAACCTTCGCACAATCGACTCTTCAACCCCCCATCGCAGAATTTTCAATACCAACCCCCAAAATAAGACATTCGATGAAAATTCCAAAACTAACACCCTAACAGCACCACCCTGAAAGATCCCTCTCTCATAAATCTCCGTATTTACATAAATTTTAATATATCCCCGAAATAAATATCCCTTTTACATAAATCCCATCTAAATTTTAAAATATCTGCTCATTCTTACCCCCTCCCCGAGTTTCATCCCCTCGAGCAGCTTTTCCCCGAACATCTGTCCACACCCCCCACCACCGGCTATTCCCATGCGATTACCCGATTCTCAAATCGACCGAGAAGCCGAACAAGCTTTCGCGTTATCGGACGAAATCGCGGACAAGGGTGGCTGCGAGCTTAAAGCAAAGGAGACAAGGGTTTTCGACACTCACCCGTGTCCGTGCTGCCAGGTAGGAGGATGGCCTCGTCTCGGAACCAAGAGGTGACCGTCAGGTGCTCCTTCACGTCTTCTCGCGCCGTGCAAGACAGGACTGCGTTGCATCCCTTCAGAACCGTCGACCTGTTCACCCTGACGTCGTAGTCGGGGACCGTCAGCACTGCAACATGCAACAGAGAGTCTTGGTTAGAGAGACGTATAGCACGGTTAATCCGAAAAACAGAATAACGCTTTCACAGTGATATTTAGGAAAATTCTTTTTCAATTGTTTCCAATTTTTCTTTTTACATCTTACGATACGAGTCGATCGTATTGACGAAATCCAAAGTGATTAACTACGATCTTTTAAGAGGCAAAACTATTTTTAATTGTTTATATGGATAGAAATGATTACCATTATCTTCCACGCTTTTTAACAGTTAGCAAATTAATATATTTAGATAATAATCTAGGATACCATTTCCAAAGAAATTGCGAATCGACCATTGCTATGAAAACAAATTATAAACCGATCAATATTTTCTAGAAGCAAATGGAAAAGTTGTTTTGGGTAAAAAAATTAATAAGTTACAATTATTAAGTTAAAATTATTAAAATTATTTATATTATATTTTATTCTAGCACATTCTTCTAAACACTGTTTAACAACATTTGTACCAGATTCCACTCGCATATATTATATCATCTCAAATGATATAATACTTTCATTTATTCCACCTCATTCTCATTCATACATATCAAACCAACACTCACACTCTCATAAAACCAACATTTATAGTTTATAAATTTAGTTTACTCCTTCCCAAGCAGTTTTAATTTTCTTTTCAATTTAACAGTACGAGGCATTCATAACGATGAAATCCAAAGTAATTTCAATAATTTCATTTTTTTAATTGCTTTTAATTTTTTGAAAATTTGTTTCAATCTTTTTCAATTTATTTCAAATTCATTCCAATTTTTTCCTTTTAAATCCAGCACTGGCTGCTTCATCTTTTACTAATTTGAAGATAAATTTCGATTTTTAGGGTTAATTGTAATAATTACAATTCGGAGGGTACAGGGCATGTTACGTGGTAATTATTTGTCGTGTTTCTCCTCTCTGTTTCCATTCGTTCATACGGCTTACGTTCATTTTTGATTTTTACGTCAGAGGAGCTTCGTCCGTTGGTAAAAACGGGGAAAACGTTCTCACGGATGTTTGCGTTGCTGTTTGCGTGGGGTCTGAGTGGGGGATGAAAGAGAGGGTTGACAAGTTTGGGGCCGTGGATTCTTTCTTTGAAATCGGAGACTTCGAGGCAGAGTCTATGGCAAAGGGTGAGTTATTGATTTGTTTTCCACTGAGTTTTGTTGGATTCTCTAGAGTCGGTGGGTGGATTAAAGTTGTCTTAAAAGAGTTTGGGGTCGCGAAGGTTCTCATTGCGACTCGATTCTTGCACGTGGATCGCATAGCATCCTTGCGTGCTTCCTTGTGGCTCTTCCACTTCGAAATTCGACAGAAAATTAGTATTTCCTGGATTTAGCGTTTCTGGATAAGTATGCGATTCTTCCACTATGTGGAATTAATTTTTAATTATCCTGGTAAGGAACTCTGTCAAAAATCCCAGCTGGTATTTCGTTATTTTCGTCTCGAATCATATTCGATCGAAATCAAATCGTCGAAATTCCATCGGTACTCTCTAAATACCATTTACCCCGCTTAGAATACGATAATTCCTATTTCCCTTGTCGAAAACGCAACGATTCGCGTACAAAAATTTTTCATCGACGGTCGCCCGTATCCCGTCGCTGCGAAAGGGATATTCCGAACGGATTTTTTTCAAAAAAAAAAACGGGACAAATGCAGGAAACGACGCGACGAAGATCCGCGCGTGTTCGGAGTATTTTATCGCGAATTTGCAAGCCGGTGCGAGCGCGAGCAACTTCTCCCGCGGTTTCCGCGAATTAGCGATTTTCTCGCGCGCGCCACTTTCCCTCGGAGCGGATAAATTATTCGGAAAGGACTAGTCTCGATTTCGTTCGGTTTCGCTCGATGACTGTGCACGGAATTATTCCGACCGCGTTCCAAAAAATATATTCCCCGTGGTGGTCGCGCGACTCGGTGATACAAGAAAAAGGAGCGAACAGATAGTTTCACAGGCGAGCTGGCGCTCGATTGAAATACGTGCCCCGAGAATCTGTCGCGAACGTGCGTCCGTCGAGCATTCCAAGATTTTACAAAGTAGCTGCTAGCTTTTACGTAAACGTCGCGACTCGGTTAGACGAACTTGCCGATACTCGCTTCCGGTTTGCTGGAAGTTCGCGCGAGACGAAGAAACTCGTCGCTTGGTAGATATTCGGACGATAATTGTCGACTGAGGAATTTCGTCTGGCGAAATTCTCAAGTTGCAAGTGAAGAAGAATCCAGAAGCAAGGATTCATTACGAGTGGAACGTCATTGACCCATTTGCATTGTACGAATTAATAATATGTCATTATCGACCAATTTTTGCTATTAAATCCGATTCAGGATTATTTCTAAAGGTAATAATTATCTTGTCTTATTTTTACCTTTTAAAGGTAATAATTATATAGGTTAAAAAAGGAATTCAGGAATAAAAGGGAGGAACGACGAGTATTTCTTTTTATCATGAAAATACCAATTTAAAAAATTAATTCAGTTCATTATTGCGATCGTGTCGTCGGTATTTTAATTTCCACGAAGACACGGAGAAAAAAGATACTTCAATTTATTATCACAAGCTTATTACGAATATTCCATGGTAAAAATACAACGTTGAAAACAAATTCGGTTAATTAGTGAAAAATATGTAGAAAGAACACATACACAACGTTATTAACAGAAGCAATTTGGATGATAGAAAAAATCATAAAGTCAGGATAAAAGTATATCCCAGGCACAAAAGAGGGGAGATTAAAATAGGAATTTGAGAGTGCAGAAATAGCTAGCAGCCTGTGAAAATAAAAATTTACAAAGTTATTTCTTTGTAACGGGTATCCGAATTTTCCCAAAGACACCGTTGGCTCGCGATAAAATTTACAAATTTAAAAATAATTTCATTTATTATCACGAATTTATACTGCATATTTCAATTTTTATAACTATCTTGGTCTCCCGTTTATTATATATCACCTCTGGAAACAAATTTTTGCCCAACACGATCATACGAAATTGTCTAAAATTATTCTAACCTTTTAAATACAGATTGCTATAACATAAGCATAAAACAGGATATTAAATCGATTCGATGTCAACAGGGAGCGAAAGAGGAAAATATAATTTTTAAAAATATAACATAATATAATTATAAAAATAATATAATATATAATATTTATAAAAATAATTCTGCCCATAATCGAGGAGAAAATAACGAAAGAATAAGTATCAGCGAGTTTGACCAAACTCCGTTCGCCAGCTGTGTTAGATTAAGTTAGGTTAGGTTAGGTTATGTTAGGTTAGGTATATTATATATATTACTCTCGGCGTAAAAACGTAATTTTGAAAAAGGAGCCCGAGCTGCCCCGTCGATATTTCAATTTTCAGCCGCCCCTGACAAATAATCCACGGCGATTTGCCAAGTTTCAATTACGAGCGGACGGCGATCAACACGTTATACGATTATTACACTTTTCGCGAGAATTTCTGGTCCGGTTTTCCGAAGGGAAAAGAAAGGAGGACGTTTGTCGGGGTAAATTCCCTGGCGGAGATAAGATTAGCGTCGCATCCGGAAATTCGTTTTCAGCTCCAGCAGTTCCGTCGCCGCTCCATTTATTCCGAGATCTGACAGGTAGCTACGGTATTGCTCTTAATAGCACTGTCAAGCCGGGCGTCACGCTGTTACGCGTCTCATTTCGGAGGCACAATTTAAGTATTAAACGTAACGCGTTTAAGTTGCTTCTTCCCTGCGCCTGACATTCGAAAATTTTGCAATAACGCGCCTTCCGCCTCAGCCGGCAGCCGAGAGAACCATCTTGCTCAACGGCGAGGGTTAACAAAGAGATCTTGATAAATTTCGCGTTTATTTTTTGCACTTACGCAGTAATTCTACGATTCTAGGGATTCTAGGGATTCTAGTTACACTCGAGAAGAAACTGCGAATATTTATTCTCAAATGGGTTTAGAATGTGGAAAATTGTTTGAGAAAGTTGGCAATT
>NW_016909145.1:668333-672823 GCF_001483705.2 Eufriesea mexicana | reverse complement strand
GTCTCGATTTCGTTCGGTTTCGCTCGATGACTGTGCACGGAATTATTCCGACCGCGTTCCAAAAAATATATTCCCCGTGGTGGTCGCGCGACTCGGTGATACAAGAAAAAGGAGCGAACAGATAGTTTCACAGGCGAGCTGGCGCTCGATTGAAATACGTGCCCCGAGAATCTGTCGCGAACGTGCGTCCGTCGAGCATTCCAAGATTTTACAAAGTAGCTGCTAGCTTTTACGTAAACGTCGCGACTCGGTTAGACGAACTTGCCGATACTCGCTTCCGGTTTGCTGGAAGTTCGCGCGAGACGAAGAAACTCGTCGCTTGGTAGATATTCGGACGATAATTGTCGACTGAGGAATTTCGTCTGGCGAAATTCTCAAGTTGCAAGTGAAGAAGAATCCAGAAGCAAGGATTCATTACGAGTGGAACGTCATTGACCCATTTGCATTGTACGAATTAATAATATGTCATTATCGACCAATTTTTGCTATTAAATCCGATTCAGGATTATTTCTAAAGGTAATAATTATCTTGTCTTATTTTTACCTTTTAAAGGTAATAATTATATAGGTTAAAAAAGGAATTCAGGAATAAAAGGGAGGAACGACGAGTATTTCTTTTTATCATGAAAATACCAATTTAAAAAATTAATTCAGTTCATTATTGCGATCGTGTCGTCGGTATTTTAATTTCCACGAAGACACGGAGAAAAAAGATACTTCAATTTATTATCACAAGCTTATTACGAATATTCCATGGTAAAAATACAACGTTGAAAACAAATTCGGTTAATTAGTGAAAAATATGTAGAAAGAACACATACACAACGTTATTAACAGAAGCAATTTGGATGATAGAAAAAATCATAAAGTCAGGATAAAAGTATATCCCAGGCACAAAAGAGGGGAGATTAAAATAGGAATTTGAGAGTGCAGAAATAGCTAGCAGCCTGTGAAAATAAAAATTTACAAAGTTATTTCTTTGTAACGGGTATCCGAATTTTCCCAAAGACACCGTTGGCTCGCGATAAAATTTACAAATTTAAAAATAATTTCATTTATTATCACGAATTTATACTGCATATTTCAATTTTTATAACTATCTTGGTCTCCCGTTTATTATATATCACCTCTGGAAACAAATTTTTGCCCAACACGATCATACGAAATTGTCTAAAATTATTCTAACCTTTTAAATACAGATTGCTATAACATAAGCATAAAACAGGATATTAAATCGATTCGATGTCAACAGGGAGCGAAAGAGGAAAATATAATTTTTAAAAATATAACATAATATAATTATAAAAATAATATAATATATAATATTTATAAAAATAATTCTGCCCATAATCGAGGAGAAAATAACGAAAGAATAAGTATCAGCGAGTTTGACCAAACTCCGTTCGCCAGCTGTGTTAGATTAAGTTAGGTTAGGTTAGGTTATGTTAGGTTAGGTATATTATATATATTACTCTCGGCGTAAAAACGTAATTTTGAAAAAGGAGCCCGAGCTGCCCCGTCGATATTTCAATTTTCAGCCGCCCCTGACAAATAATCCACGGCGATTTGCCAAGTTTCAATTACGAGCGGACGGCGATCAACACGTTATACGATTATTACACTTTTCGCGAGAATTTCTGGTCCGGTTTTCCGAAGGGAAAAGAAAGGAGGACGTTTGTCGGGGTAAATTCCCTGGCGGAGATAAGATTAGCGTCGCATCCGGAAATTCGTTTTCAGCTCCAGCAGTTCCGTCGCCGCTCCATTTATTCCGAGATCTGACAGGTAGCTACGGTATTGCTCTTAATAGCACTGTCAAGCCGGGCGTCACGCTGTTACGCGTCTCATTTCGGAGGCACAATTTAAGTATTAAACGTAACGCGTTTAAGTTGCTTCTTCCCTGCGCCTGACATTCGAAAATTTTGCAATAACGCGCCTTCCGCCTCAGCCGGCAGCCGAGAGAACCATCTTGCTCAACGGCGAGGGTTAACAAAGAGATCTTGATAAATTTCGCGTTTATTTTTTGCACTTACGCAGTAATTCTACGATTCTAGGGATTCTAGGGATTCTAGTTACACTCGAGAAGAAACTGCGAATATTTATTCTCAAATGGGTTTAGAATGTGGAAAATTGTTTGAGAAAGTTGGCAATTGTGTGACGATATCTCTTGAAATTTTGGAATATTTTACTGAGTAGAAATATAAAAATATAAAAATATCGAGTAGAAGATTATTGGAGTATGGAATAAATAAAAAATAATAATCAATAATTGATGTAAATATTTTTATACCTATATTGGTATAAAAATTGTGAAAAATACATATTTCGAATATTCGTTGAGTTTGTACATCGTTGACGAAGGCTATGGAAAGAGTATCTACGATGCTTAAAGGGTAGCTTCTGAAAGGGAAAAGATGTCTTTGATGCTGAGGGTAAATGGTAACCTACGATTCGCGCCTGTTCGAAGATATCAGAAATTACAAAGTTATTTCTATAATATTATCGACAATTTCAACATCCTTCGTGGAAAATAATATTCACTTATCCTCAAAAAAGAATATTCCACGAAAAATTCTACGAAATAAATAGGACAAAAATTGTCGAAATATAAAACAAAACCCAAAAACTACTACAAGATAACTCTAAAACTGAAAAATAATAAAAAATAATAACTCAAAAGCCGTTATTTAATGGATCTAAAAATTACCAATAATCTAATCACAATAGAATATTCCCAAGTCCCCAAATCCAAAAACGCGAAATTTCATAAATAATATCGAAATAAAAAGGAAAAATTTAAAAACCATTCAATCACCTAAATTCGAACTAACAATTATTAGAAATTAAAATATTAAACCAACAATTTAAAAGCAACTAAAAATTCCACTAACATAAAATATTCCCTCCTTCCAAAACAGAGAAAGAAAAATTCGGAGACGCGAAATATCGGAATATAAAGGAAGAAAACTCGTGGAAGCTTCGAGTCGATTGCTTTTCGGAGACGTTAAAAATTAGGAAGCCACTTGGAGGGCGCGGCGTTACGGGAGCCAGCAAATACCTGGATAACGATCAAATTCCGGAAGGGGTGGAAAACGAAACGAAACGTGCAAACGAGGCCAATATGCGCAGATCTCCAGCGAACCGGGCAACGATATTTCCCGTGGATTCGCAGCCAACCCTGGGATTAAGTTTCTTTTCGATTCACGTTCCCGATATCGCGGCGCAAGCTGCGACACCTCGATTTCTCCCTGCTAGATTGACGTAATCTGCTGAGGACAGATGGATCATCCCTTGAAGTCGAAGTGGAAACCCTGTCGAATATTTTCACCAGCCTCTCGCCTTGCTGCGGCTGCTTCATTGTCCAGATCGTTCTTAACGATTCTTTACCACGTTCCACGATGTTTTTACAAATTTTTACGAATTTTCATGAATTTTTACATCGCGTACTTTTTCTTATTCTTCGTAAAAATCGCGTCGACGTATCGACTCGTTGATGAAGATTTCGGTTCTGCTATGAATTACGTCGATCACGTTCTAATATTATACACGAGTATAAAATATTATTTTAATTTTTGTCAGAGTGGGATTACATCGATTGGTCATGGGACTATTTTGACGGAGTATTTGGTAGCTTGGAAAAATGATTTCATGTCGTGGATTATGATTTCCTGTTAATTTACATCCCCTTCAAAATTCTGTAGATGAAAAATATATATAGAAAAATATATATAATAAAATTGTAGAAATTAGGGTTATCTAGAAATTATGAAACCTTTATCCTTCTGTTTCTTTTATGTATCGCATGCGATTTTATGTTCACATAGTTATGTACATAAAAGGCCTCCAGTCCGTTTACAAATAAATAAATAAATATATAAAATATATAATAAATAATATAATATATATGTTAGTGGTGGATGAAATTTAATAACAATAATAACAATTATTTATTGAATTACATAGATTATCAAACACAAATATTGGGTTGAAATATAATTATTTTATCACTATCACATGCTCACACGTCTTCTCTCTATTAATACTCAATTGCAACTGACATATTCCAAATCACTCTCTTTTTTCTTTCTTTCATACATTACGTTAACATACACAATTCACGCAACACCTCAATCGTTACACGAATACTTATTTATCACAATAACCCGAATTCATTAGATATTTCCATCCCATGCATACTTGTTCCACTCCTTCCAATACATATATATTTAAAAATCTATGTAATCATTACCACGATATACGTACAAGATTCTCGATTCCACGACAAAAACCTAGCCCAACCCGAAGCCCAGTCTCCAAATAAACCCCAAAAACGTACAATCAACAACCCCCGTCGTTCCTCCACGACCGATCGAAACTCCAATTCCCGGTACGCCACAAATTAAAGTCCAGCTTAATCCATATTAATTCCTCTCGAATCGCAGATTTTCTCACTTCCCCAACCCCCCCCTCCATCCCCCCCCCCCCCTCCCCCC
>NW_016909145.1:585180-664959 GCF_001483705.2 Eufriesea mexicana | reverse complement strand
CCTCCTCCCACTCCATCTCCACGACCAACCACCCCCGAGCACCGAGTCTCAACAAAGGCTACAAGCTGTTCTAAAAAGAAAAGGAAGGACACCGGGGAATTGCAAACAAATTTCCTTAACGAGCCGAACTATTTTATTCATCTTCGGAATCAATTAATTACCCGTCGCCGGTTCCCTTGCTGCACGAAGGCCCCGCTGTCGGAGGTCATCATCGGAAGTGGCGCGGCACGAGCGCTTTCCGGGCGGCCGCGAGAGAGCGGCGTGCAAGAGGTGGCGTGGAAAGAAGAAAAGCAAGAAGGAAAGAGGGACAGAGGGGTGGAACGGCACCCCTTTTTTCTCAGACAATGCCGCTCTCCTCGGGAATAAGTCCTTTGGCGGACGACGAGGGTCGAGCCGATGTCATTTCAGATAAATTCCTCATCGCTTTTCAGCCCGGTCCAGGCCTCGCCTCTGTATCTCGGCCTTTTCATCCGGGCGATACCGTGCATCGGGAAAGAGAGCAAGGAACGCGCGGAAATCAGGCTGCTTCCCTCCTCTTTAATCGAGTATTCCTTCCCGACCTCGCGAATCCTCCTTTTCCCGCTGTCCAATCGTCAGTTGCCTTCTTCAGCGTCTGTCAACACGATCTAAGGAACCGTGGAGGAAGGGGTTAGGGGTAGGTCCAGGTTGTTTGGGCTGAGTACAGAGCTCTGTATGTCTCGTGAGGTTCTTGGGTCACTTTTTATTTTCCTCGGTGTTCCAGTGTCGGGTTTAGTTATTCTTAACGCTAAATGTACCAAGCGGAGTCAAATATGACCCTGTGAGGATCCTCTGAAAGGGGTTTATATATTTATTTGAGGATTCTCTTTGTTCCTTCGGGTGGTATATTGTTTCTTAGCCACTGTGTTGCGGTTTCTATCATGGGCTGGTTCCTAGGGTGGTGGCCTGTTGGTACCCCTGTGGTTGTCGTTGTTATTGATAGGGTAGTAGGTAGAAGGACGACAGGAAAAGGAAGGCATGCGTTTCGCCTCAGGCCTGCTAGTGGTCTCATCAATAAGACTTTCTTCTAGCCTTAGACCACTACCTGGTCTCTACTTCTTAGGCCAGGGATACCTAGGTGGCATGAACTTTTAAGGGAGGACGAGGCTTCATCGAGGACTCGCGAGAAAGTCCTTCAAGTAGGAATCCATCTATTCTATCTATCTATCTATCTATCTATGTATCTATCCACCTATTCATCTATTGGTCGCTACCCCTTTAAATTTTACCTAAACCCCTTTCAAAATTTACTTTATAAATTGTACAGTCATTGTTATTTCTTTCGATCATCTGATTTTCTGTAAATTCTCGTATTATCTGATTATTTCATTTCTCGCTTTCCGTTTTTCTCCTAACTCATTTTTTACCGAGAAAAATTCTTCGCATTTGACCCCCTATGGTAAGAATAGGTGTATGTAAAATACCGGTTTAGTGTTAATTGTCAAAGGGACTAGTGACACTCTTATAATTTTATTGCTAATTTTATTTTCTGATCAGAGACTAGTTTTTGGAGTTTCGATGAATACATAGAGCCGAGTCTTTTTGGAAGGATATCGAAATCGGGTAAAATGAAGAAAATAGAGCCTCTTCGGTTGACAGTCTGCAAGAGTACCTGACGAAATTACCCCTTACTCGACATTACTCGAGATTAGTCTCTGAAGATCTAAAACGAAGCTCCTTTTCCGAGTTTTCCTTAACTTTTCGCCCAAAAATTGTCAGAATTTTATCGAAACTAGCGTACTAGTCAATTGTAAATACCTCTAGGCTTAACTGTTCCATACACTGATTATTCTAGAATTGCTGTGGAATTTAAATCATCAGAGAACAACTCAATCCAACAGCTACATTACTGTGATGATGGCTGTACTCAGTACCGTGTTGTCAATTGTAAATATCTCGAGCGATACTGGATTTGTCTTTTGTCATTCTTGAACTGCCATAGAATTTAAATCATCAGCAAACAGATTAATCAACGGCTACCGTGCTCTGTTAATAGCTACACTCAGTACTGTATTGGCATATGTCAATGCCTCAAGCGACAATTGCTCTATCCATAGATCATTCTACAACTGCTGAAGAACTTAGTTCGAACTTAGATTCGAAACAACTCTTGCGAGGAGATAAAGTCTCTCAGTTTAACACCCAAGAAAAAGAATCTTCCTTTGCCTCAGTATCGTTCAGAACAGGTGTCTGCAATGCTGCATCCTTTGCTTAATCAAACCTACCCTTAAACTG
This sequence comes from Eufriesea mexicana, assembly GCF_001483705.2. NCBI lineage: Eukaryota > Metazoa > Arthropoda > Insecta > Hymenoptera > Apidae > Eufriesea > Eufriesea mexicana. The sequence goes on along the minus strand of NW_016909145.1, from coordinate 662,706 downwards.
ACTACCAAACCGATTCTCCCGGGACCAACCCTCCAGACTCAGTCTGAAAAACAGCGCACCACTGTCAGGACGCATAAAAGCTGGAGCAGGGTGGCATTGTCCCGAGCATTGAGCGACGAGCTAACGGTAATTAATTCGCAGCGCTAAAGCCCGCGACACGAAAGGCAAACTGCTGGAATGGCAAACGAATGGCCACGCGAATATCCCTGTGTCCCCTTCACGACCAATTAACCGTCTCATTCGCGGTATCCGCGTCGGATCTTGCCTGGTGGCAGACGCCAGAAGTCGCGGAGTACTTCTGTCGACCGACTGGGTAGCAGCGGAAAACAGGACGGAAATGGTACGCGGGATTGAAAGGGCGTCGCGTTGAAAGGCCTGGCGTTGCAAAGACGGAGAAGCCGAAGGTGAAGAAGGGCAAATGGAAAGGGGGGAAAAAAGAGACACGGAATTGCGGACGGTGGCGAGTGTCCAGGGACGTCTCCGTGAAGAGGCGAGGGATGGAACTGGAGAAACAAGTGGAGAAAAGAGGAGGAAGATTGGATGAAGATGGCGAGACTCGCGATATTATCGGGACAGAGGAGCGAGGTCCGCGTGAGGGGCGAGGGGGCCTGGAAAGGGGTAGAGTTTAACCAGAGGGGATGCGGAGGCGCTGAAGGAGGGGATGAAATCTTGCTGAATGCCGGGTCACTCGTTTAAATAATTAAACGCGTAATTACCGCCGGCTGGAACACATTTTAATGAACGGGGCCTTTTCCACCACCCCGTCTACCGGCCTGTTGAACCCTCGCTGTTTCTCTCCCGGCTGCGAGAAGTCGAGGAACTGCGGCTAGTCTAGGTGTGCCTCTTTGCGGCTCAAGAGAGTCGCCAGACTGACTTTTTGGCAGGTTCGACCTCGACTCGCGTGAGTCCAGGTGATTCGGCCGTGAAAGAGTGATACCGAGCGAAACAGAGTGCTCGATAACGAGCCACTTCCTTCGCAATCCTCTTTGGGGGGGTCTTCCGTTAGGGCTGCACGGCTTCGTCGCGGAGGCTCCAAGGTCTCGGTCGTTACGGATTATCGAGATCTCGATTGGACAGAGGCTTGTTAACGAGAAGTTCGCAGGAAGTCGGATGTAACGAGGTTTAATTAACGCCGGGATCTCATAGATCCCCGACTCCTATGATCGTTCGACGCAGTCCGTGCTCGTCTTTCCGCTTCGCTTCAGCGGCCGCCATCTTTTTCGGCCTTTTTCAACGGGCTGGACGGTAATTACGTTTAAGAAGGGAGGAAAGTCGCGTCGTTTATTAGTCGGGAAACTTGTTACCGCCGGGAAACGCTGAGTTCTGCGCGGGGGTGGGCTGCAGACCGGGCCCCTTGCACTTTGAGAGTAAATTTGGCGGAAATTCTTGGCGAATCGACGGTAATTCGATTGTTATTGTTGCATCTCTGATGGGATTAAAGAGGTTTGAACGGAGTTTAATTGCAGGTCCCGGTTTGGAGAGAGACGACGTGCTGCGTGCTTCGCGATAATTTAAGCGAGAATTTCGCGATAATTTAAGAATTTTAGTCTTAAAAATTAAACGTCATTTTTTTCTCCTTTTTTTTTGTTGGAAAATGCCAGATTCTCCAATTTTTTATAATTTCCCCAGGCGAAAATTTCTCTTTGGAAATAGCTGTATCGCTGTTGCTCGCTCATTAAAAAATAAATTAACGATACGAAATTAACAACGTTGCGTTAATTAAAAATGGTGATTGTTTGGAAAATAATATGGAAGAAAAAGAGTTGGTATATTCGTTAAATATATCATCATTTCATGTTCATATTAACATTCGAGGTAACCTTATAATAAATTTCTACCATTCGTATTTATTTTGTGCTATGCTATATTATACTATAGTATACTATATTATACCGTGTTATACTAAATTATTTGAAAAATTCTAAATTAATGTACATATAATAATAACAATGACCTAATCGAATATGTAAATCTTATATTAAATATACATGTCATACTAAATTATATGAAAAATTCTAAATTAATATGTATGTATAATAATAACAATGACCTAGTCGAATATGCTAATCGTACAAGATTTAATATAATACCCAAAATATATTCAAAATGGTAATACCACTTTTTAAGCAAGAATATATAAAATGGAACCCATGACAATTATTATCATAAAAATCAATCCATACTAGTTCTTCGCCGTTATATTATAATAACAATTATTTATTTACACGGGGAAAAGGGGCAAATATAATTGAAAATATCCATTGAAACGTATTACATTACTCGCAAACAACCGGAAAAACGAGCACGCAAACACATCCACGATCCTCATGAATATCAAATGCGACTGGAACCGATCGTTATATGTTCTAACATTATCTCCAACTAATTCGCATGCAATTCGCATTTAATTATCGATTATTCAAACCAATTAAACTCGATTCGGCAAATTATATTCGCCAATTCCGCGGATGCCGTGCTTGCAACACGAAAACAGCATAATCATCGAACGCAAACGAACGAACCCCTTATTCCAAACTACCCGAACCCATCCCAACCTCCACTTAAATCTTCCCCTCTAATTTCCTCTCCTAAAAATCCCCCTCTCCACGTGCACCTCGAACGATACGCCAAACACGATAAAACGTTAGCAAATTCGCGGGACACTAACCAAACGCGAGCCAATTCCCGATAAACTCTTCTATTCCGGTTCCTCGGTACGATAAATAGCGAAGTAGCCGGGACACGTCTGGATCCACGTTCGAGAACCGCTCGCTAGGTGGCGAGTCGGAGTTACAGCGCGTCGTAAGATGGTCGCGAAACGTATGGTCACGATCGCGAGTGGATTCGACTTCCGAACTCTTCCGTCCTCTCCTTTTTCCCGTTCCAGCGCAAATTGGCTGCATCCACGCGTTCCCGTCGGCAAACTTTGCGCAGTTGCACGCCATGACTGGACGGAAACTGGGAAGAAGAGTTTCCGTTGACGGCCGCGACTCGCGAACTTCCGGACGTGGAGCCGGCCAATCGATACACGGCCCTGACTCTGGCAACTTTGTCGAATTTTCGCTTCCTTCGTCGCGAGTTCGGGGTCGACATGCTCGAGAAATAGTTGCAGTTCCTAGCTCTGTTCCTGTTAAGTGGCGCTTAGTCCAGGGAGCAAGTACTGGCTCCAGAGTCATGGGTTTCTGGGCTTTTGGGTTTTTGGCTCTGGGTCCAACGTGCAACATGATGTGCCACGTGACATGTAGAAGAGGATTGTCTTATTGTAACTGCTAAGAAATTAAATATTTCGCTAACGTTAGATAACCTTAAATAACATTTCACCATGGTAAATCACTTGACATTCTCTAGATGAAGATTTTGGCATACGTGGTATCGAACAAGAGATAAAATTCGATACAACTGTTGGAATGCTAAAGACATAAGTCGAGACATCTGACATATAACGTCGATGTTAAAATGTTTTGATGATTACTAATGTATGATTGTGTACGTGTCGGTCGCCAGCCAAATTCCTTTGTTCAAACGAATCAGTCTCTAAGCAATCGTTGTACAGCACACACCGATCGAGTTATCAATTATTAAAGGGTTCCCTCTTTATAATCAGTGTTTCTTTCTTTTTAACTCCACTACGATACCAAATTCTATCAACAACACACAGGAAGCGAATATCAAATCACTCTAATAAATCTGTCAAGAACATAAGTCATACATCACCACACAGAAGACTGAACAGGAACGTGACAACTGACTTACAGAATTTATGCAGAAGAAGGAACATCACATAAGGGGTTAGGTTAGGTATTAACCCTTTGCACTCGAGAGGTGAGCTTCAGTCACCATTTCATAAAATTTGGAAGATCGATATTAATTAATATATCAAATTTAATGTAACGTAACAGTGTGCGAGATATAGAAATCAAATAATTCTACAATTCTTTATTTACTGCTGAAAAAAGTATCGTCAGTTTTTTAATAGAGAATCTCTGAATTTCTACTTTTCCCTAGCCAAAAAGTCGTCGAGTGCAAAGAGTAAAGAGTTTGTATCTCTACTCTTAAGACTCTTTAGCTGGTAAATAAAATATATTGCAATTAACAGCATCCTTTATTCCGTTTATTGCCAATCAAACCATATCCCTATATCTATTCTAATTTTTCCTATTTGGAGATTTTATAGCGAAATACTTCCATCTTTCCTTACTATATTCCCAAATTCCTTACTCTAAAACGTAACTAAATTCCTCGTCTAAATTCCATTCTATAGAAATACATAGCGATAAATTAATTTCCCAATTTCCCCTCGCATAGATACCTCCTCTTCCTAAAAGTCAACTCTTGGTCTAATTCAGGGCTAAAAAGAGGAGGAACGAAGACACTCGTTATTCAAACGTACCGCGAAATTTTAATATTCACGAGGAACCGCGATCACCTGTAATTTCCTTGCTAATCAAACAAAAGCGGGGTCGCAGAGGGTGTTCTGTTCTCTGGCAGAGGTAAAAGAGTTCGCAGGGTGGACGAAACCGCATTAAAAAAGCAACGGGGCCGGATGAGAGCGGATCGAAGGCAAGTTAAATGGAAAGGATTCGGAATTCTCTTCTAATTTCGGCCGGCGTTGGTACAGGTGCCATCCAGGCGGGCACGTACACAGCCACGCCGGCGTTGGTCGGCATAAAATCAGCCATTTAAATGGTGGCTCACGTAAAGCCCGAGTACGGGTCCAACTTTTGTCCCCTGTTCTCCTGACAGCGTTCGCAGACCCTGCTCTTCCGCCCCTTCTTCCTCGCTACCCCGTTTGTTCGAATCGAACTTCCACCGATACAATTTAACGGCTTTCAGTGGCATTTTCCCTTCGGTATTTACTCGGTACGTCTCGGTGGGAACGCGGCCTGCGTTTCCGGCATAATGGGATCTTCAGCAACTACCCTTTGTTCCCGCGGCCAGTCACGTTTCCTACGACGACGTTCTCTGTGTAATTGACGTTTATTGTACTCATGCAACGCGGTGTGGAAACGTATCGATGGATCGAGGATGAGTTTTCCTTTTAGTTCCTTTTCTTTCGCGATTTATGGCTCTGTTTCTGCAGCAGGGGTTCAAGATGCACTTTGAATGGAAGTTTGTGATACAGTTGAGTCTCCTAGTGGGTTTTCATGGTTTGATTAGGATAAGGGCGAGGGAAAGGGAGAAGGTGGTGCTGATTTGGTTCGAGGTATTGTGAAGGTGGAAGAGTATTGGTGTGGTTGGTTAGTCTGGCTGTGTTTGTTACGTGGTTCAATTATACAATGGTGTGTGAGCAAAATTCAAAAAGCTTGTTTCACCGTAAAACTAAGTTTCATGTGTTAATTTTAACCTAACCTCAATTCAAGCCCCTCTAAACATTCCAAAAACCACGAATGACCATGCACTCCTTTATCGTCTCCCAATTTCAATCTAACCTTTTCTAAAAAAAATTCCAAAAATCTCCACTGACTGTAAATTCCCTTTCCTCGTCCTAATTTCCAACTAATCTCGACTCAATTCTTCTTCAAAATTCAAAAAGCTTCGTTTCGCCATAAAACTAAGTTTCATGTGTTAATTTTAACCTAACCTCAATTCAAGCCCCTCTAAACATTCCAAAAACCACGAATGACCATGCACTCCTTTATCGTCTCCCAATTTCAATCTAACTTTTTATAAAAAAATTCCAAAAATATCCACTGACTGTAAGCCCTCTTATCAAGTCCTAATTTCCATCTAATCTCGATAAAATTTTTTTCAAAATTCAAAAAGCTTCGTTTCGCCATAAAACTAAGTTTCATGTGTTAATTTCAACCTAACCTCACTTGTAGCCCCTCCAAAAATTCCAAGGCCCGCGAATGACCATGTACTCCTCTCTCGTCCCCCAATTTCAACCTAACCTTTTCTAAAAAAAATTCCAAAAATCTCCACTGACTGTAAATTCCCTTTCTTCGTCTTAATTTCCACCTAATCTCGACTCAATTCTTCTTCAAAATTCAAAAAGCTTCGTTTCGCCATAAAACTAAGTTTCATGTGTTAATTTTAACCTAACCTCAATTCAAGCCCCTCTAAACATTCCAAAAACCACGAATGACCATGCACTCCTTTATCGTCTCCCAATTTCAATCTAACTTTTTATAAAAAAATTCCAAAAATATCCACTGACTGTAAGCCCTCTTATCAAGTCCTAATTTCCATTTAATCTCGACAAAATTTTTTTCAAAATTCAAGAAAGCTTCATTTTACTATGAAATCAATTTTCATGTGTTAATTTCAACCTAACCTCACTTGTAGCCCCTCCAAAAATTCCAAGGCCCTCGAATGACCATGCACTCCTCTCTCGTCCTCCAATTTCAACCTAACCTTTTGTAAAAAAATTCCAAAAATCTCCATTGTCTGTAAATTCCCTTTCCTCGTCCTAATTTCCACCTATTCTCGACTAAATTTTTTTTCAAAATTCAAGAAAGCTTCATTTTACTATGAAATCAATTTTCATGTGTTAATTTCAACCTAACCTCACTTGTAGCCCCTCCAAAAATTCCAAGGCCCTCGAATGACCATGTACTCCTCTCTCGTCCTCCAATTTCAACCTAACCTTTTCTACAAAAATTCCAAAAATCTCCACTGACTGTAAATTCCCTTTCCATGTCCTAATTTCCACCTAATCTCGACTCAATTCTTCTTCAAAATTCAAAAAGCTTCGTTTCGCCATAAAGCCCCCTTTCACGTGCTAATTTCAACCCAAACTCACCTCAAATTCCTCAAAAGGTTACTCAAACCCCGAGCAACCACTCACCCCTTTCCAATATCCTGATTTCAGCCTAATCCCATTCAAAAAATTCCAAAGCAACGAAGCACCCCTATTTCGCGTCCTAATTCCGATCTAATCCCGATCTCCTCTTCCTCTCATCCTCTCTCTAACGCCCGAAATCCAGCCGGTCGCCAGAAACGTCTCTACGAAATTCACTTTCCCGGAGAAGCGCGTCGTTAAACCACCCCCAGCAGGAGCGTTTAATTAAACCGCGTAATTAAAAGGTTTTAACTCAAAACCAGTAGGAGAGGAAGCGATACACTGAGTGTAAACGCGAGATTCGCAGGTAGTTTCTGCCACGGACGAAAGTACTTAAGGTAATGGCATCGGGGCTGAAACATTGATCCGTATATCCGCGCGAAAAGCATACGAGTAACCTCGTCCGCAGCTTGTTTAGGCCACAATAAGGTCTGGTAAGTAGGTGCCCTGTTTACCGATCACGCCTCGCGGATAGCATCCTGGGAAACGAGCCGGAAATGCCTGGACCAAACTTACGGATTCGGCCCACTTGTGGGGTAATGGACAATGCTACTGGTTATAGTTATGGTCGCCGTGGGGAAGAAACGTGGATAAATACGCGAGACCCTTCCAAACCATCCGTGTCTTTCGTTCATACGAAATAATAAAATAATGACGTTGATTATTTACTTTGGTAATTTTTGTTGGAAATTAGCTACACCTATGCAACGATAGTGACAGGTTGCAGGTTAGAGGTTGCAGGCCAATACCGACCTTTGGACCTCAAGATACTATGCAGGCATCAAGGGGTCGGTTTTGGGGGTTTATCACGTTGAGTGCGGCGCCGATTTTGCTATACTTTCCGCTCAGGCGGTAGCTAGTGAGCACTTGATGCCGAGCGCTCAAGTATACCGAAGAGTATGAGCAGAAGGTTACTTTGTTTCACTTTGTCGTTTGGACTGTGAGAATGGTACAGCCAATGCACAAATATACAAATTATAAACAGAAGATAATGGGGTGGAGAATGCCAGAAAGGCAAAAAGGCAATCACCAAGAAACGATCAGTCGAAAAAAGCCACGGAAGTGTAAAGATTTACTTTAGCAGAGGGAATGAAATTTTTACAATATATTAATTGCCATTGATAATTTAATCCTTGACAATGCCAGTCTTACGTACCGATGATGATCAAACGAAAAATTCGCTGTCAGTCCCTAGAATCCACACCGTCCAAACGAAAAGTCTACTAAGTCTACTAAAGTCAGTTTCTAGGGACTGACGTAGCACTCAATGTGTTAAAGGGCCTTCTGTCCCTCGCTGCTCTCACTCTCAAATCCGGAACAGTGCAGATAGCTTATGTATTGTGACCCAAAGTAGTAAGACTCTTAGTTTTATTTTTATATTCGCCTAAAGCGTATACATTTCACTTATATTAAACTTTATACATCCAATAGCTGTACAACTGAATACGGTTACTACTCTGTACGCTAATCATTTGGATTTCCTTCCCGAAATTCCCAACAATTTTATTCGATAATAATATTAAATAATAATAGGAAAATAAAATTCTACGAGGTTAGCCTGTTCTTAATCGATGGCTATGACAAAACTCGAAGAATAATCGACCGAGAGACGCAACTTCTATAGTCCATTACGAACCACTGTAAATCAACGTCGAATGGTATCTGGACCAAAAAGAGGTTAGGAACACGCAGAGAGAACCGAAACGAGCTCCCGCTGCAGCAAAACACGACTCATGAATGGCAAAAGAAATTTTTAATTATAAACTCGCGCCGAAGTCGCGATTATGCTCTCGATACTGCGTATGCCGTTTCTGAACAACCGTCTGCGAGCACGTTCTCTCCCGATTCACGGAGATCGGGGAAAAAAGCATAGTAATTAATGAGCACCGCACTGGGACACGATAATGAGACTTCTGTCCGTACGTGCGGGAACGCGGCAAAAGCGAAACGCTTTTCCCTCGGCGATATTTTGCGCTATTTTTATGTTATTAACGCGCTGGCCTGCTCTCGACATGCCCCGCAGAGAAGCGGATAAAACGCAACGCACAGCATCTTTTAATTATTCGTTCGCGCGTCGGCCCTTATTTCTTGCCGTTCGAATGACGCGCGCAGCTGCGCGCGCATCGTCTCTTCGATCGCGTTCCGCGGGAAGCGTGTATAGATCGCGGAGAATCATAATCAAAGGCAACAGGGATTCGTGTGACGGAGCGTTTGATTTATTACCAAGATTCTATTTTGATTGACAATTTTTCATTATTAAAGAAAGTTGGGTTAGGTTCGATGGCGGAATTGTCAGTTGAACGTGGTTATAATTGGAAGGGTATGGTGGAAATAAGTTATGCGATATATTCCGGCACGAGTAGATCTTAATAAATGTCAACGTTAATTTTATCAGAGAAAGGCGGAAGTAATTTCAATCCAGGCGAATGCAAAAATAGTATATAATTAATTTGGCACTTCCACTGGTCTGATAGTTATAGCGTGGAAACGGATTTTTGTTAATTACACATCTTTGGAATTTTTGCAATCACTTTCTGCGTCAATCTTCGTTTGTAGACGTATTTTATTATTTTTAATATTTGGAATGTTATAGGAGGAAGAAAGAAAATTTAATATAGCATAGTCTACAATCAAGACTATCATCAGAGACCAAGTATTTTAACACTGGAACTACCGATCTTTAATGGGCACCTAACTATAACGTGCACAGATTATAGTAATTTTAGCAGGTACGAGGAATATGAGTGAATATATCGATTACAGTTCTTTCTTAATACGAGTTGATACCAATTGTATTCTTAAAGAAGGTCTATGTGTTCGGTGATTGCAAAAAGGAAAATTCTGGGACCAGTCATTTTGACTGAGTTGGTAGTTCTAGTGTTAATAATACAAGTTTGTTGAAATAAAATATTATGGCCATTCGGAGGAAAATACTGAATTCTGGTGGATTAGGGAGACGAGTATAGACGTAGTCAGGTTTATCATTGCCTATATTTACTTCTATGCTGGAGAACTGGGCTGACAATGAGTTAAAAGACGACGATACCTCTAACTGTAGGACTTTTTGCTAATTTGTCTAATAAACAACAACTCCCTTTTAACACTAGAACTACCGATCTTTACTGGGCACCTAACTATAACGTGCACAGATTATAGTAATTTCAGCAGGTACGAGGAATATGAGTGAATATATCGATTACAGTTCTTTCTTAATACGAGTTGATACCAATTTTATTCTTAAAGAAGGTCTATGTGTTCGGTGATTGCAAAAAGGAAAATTCTGGGACCAGTCATTTTGACTGGGTTGGTAGTTCTAGTGTTAATAATACTAATGCCAGTCAATACTCGTGAATAAATAATCTCTGAAGCATAAATAATATTACGAACAAAAAAAATAGTTACTTTCGCGAATTCGAAATATTTGTCAAACTCAAAGATTGTAATTCCCAGAATCCTCCTATAATAATAAATATAGGTTAATAAATCTGTTAAACGAAGAATTTCCGAAAAATAAATAAACGAATAAAAGAAAATATTACTAAGACTGATTTCGCGAAATTTAATAATAAAATGCAAAGATATTTGTTTTAATTATCTTGACTCGAAAGATCGATATCACGTTAAATTGTAAAATCAGTTCTACGTTAATCGGTAATTCGATGAGTTATTTCTTTAAGTTCTAGTAAAAGTATGTGCAATGTGACTCACCGGCACGAAGTGTAACTTCCCTAGAAAGCACTGCTCCCACTGAACTGGTCGCGCGACACCTGTACCTAGCGTTGTGCACTTCCGCCCGAAAATCCTGCGCCAGAAATGGCGGAAAGTAGAGGGTGCCGTTCCCGAGCAGCTGTCTGAAACAACGTGAAGGGGGAAAAGAAAAGAAACAAAACGGGGAAAAAAATGTGGAAGTTAGAATTCTAACGTCTTTGCGTTGGTCCCATTACTGGTGTTACCATTTCGCGATATAAATTCGCCCATTTTTAACTTCCGTTTTACCACTTCGCTCTTTATCCACCGACACTCCCAAGAGCAAATGTCTTTTTATTAATTCCCCAGGAAAAGCTTTTAAAAAAGCTCGGGATACTCGGTTCGTGGGTAATTCAAATGTGCGAGTAAACGACGATAGACCCGGAAAAAGAAAGTTAATTTTAATACACGGTGTTTCGTATCGAATTATAGAAAACTACTATGCCAATCTTCGTATAAATTCTGTGGAATAATAAATTTGAAGAAAAGTCGGATAGACGTTTGTTTCCATAACGTATATTAAGGTTCAATAATATTAATAATAATAATATCGGAAGAAATAATTAATTGAAGAATTTGAAAAATTTTTTGGGGAACTTTTAATTGAATTTCCTGAATTTTAATAATTACATTCTCACAATGATAATAAAATTGTATATTATTTCTGCCTCGCAAAATTTTAACTAGTATTCCTTAATAATAATAAATTGTAATTATATTATACAAGGTGCCCGATTTTAATCTAAGAATAAAAATTACTGGCTGTGGAAAAAATATTTCAAACGCGAATTGACTAATTTCAGGGCTGTCAAAAGAGAGTATAATTACTTCTTTGTGAGTGTACACACAGAGAACATACGAAAATCAACCTCGATTTTCAAAGAAAAATAGCAGATTTAACTTTTAACATAAGTACACTAGACCATCCCTGTCAAAGTATTTTCCATTGCCAGAATAAATGCAACACCCTGTATAATAACACGTAATACTACCTACCGATTATATCGCAAATTAATATCAATTTTAATCAATTACGATGAATTAATAAATCCACGATTAGCGTCATTCGAATAATTCGGCGGATTCGATTTCCTATTCGCATTTGCCTCGAAGCTGGTTCTAACAAGCCCTGCTAAACTTAGCAGAGTCCCCTTTCGGGCGAGCTGGATAACGCTCCGCGGGCCGATTAACGAATCGAGTTATCCACAAACGAGATGAAACATTCAGGCACCGCGTCATAATGGCCCGGCTAAAAATGTCCCTCTCACTGTGTCGGAGTATTGATTCCTCGAGAGGTCAAACCGGCAGCTAGTTTTCGCTCTGTCTAGCCTCGTCACGCGCGGGATCATCGCGAGATTTCTGCCTGTCGACCAGTGTGAACGAAGGAATTTCGAATTCTGCGAGTAAAACGCGAAATTCTCGCCATTTTTCTGTCACAGTCAGCATGACGGGATTAGGTAGGATCATGCTGCGAGATTGATTGGTTGGAGGACGTACGAGGGGGTTTGGAGACAGCGAGCAACTTCATTTGCTGGACGTTTCAAAAGATAGGAATGTACGACGGAGATACGGAATTTTAAGAGCAGGGCGCGAAATAGGCGCCATTTTTCTGTCACAGGCAGTCCGACGGGATTAGGCAGCGTCGTGCTGCGAGATTGGTCGGTTGGAAGATGTGTGAGAGAGTTTGCAGATGACGAGTAGCTTCGTCTGTTGGACACGTGCCATTTAAAAAGTCAGCTGGAGACTTGATTATCAAGATTTTTGGGTTTACGTGCGTGTGATGTGGGATTAATTTCGAAACCGTGAACAAGATTGGTTGGAAGATGTGTGAGAGAGTTTGCAGATGACGAATAGCTTTGTTTGTTGGACATGGACCATTTAAAAAGTCAGCTGGAGACTTGATTATCAAGATTTTTGGGTTTACGTGCGTGTGATGTGGGATTAATTTCGAAACCGTGAACAAGATTGGTTGGAAGATGTGTGAGAGAGTTTGCAGATGACGAATAGCTTTGTTTGTTGGACATGGACCATTTAAAAAGTCAGCTGGAGACTTGATTATCAAGATTTTTGGGTTTACGTGCGTGTAATATGGGATTAATTTCGAGATCGTGAAGATGATTGGTTGGAAGATGTGTGAGAGAGTTTGGAGCGAAAACAGGTGACGAAGATTTGGATAACTTGTGGTTCAAATATGAAATTATCCTGATTAGTGAGTGACAATAAGCGTGATGGAAAGTTAGCTCGAATTGCGTTGTAGAATTAATTGGTTGGAATATGTATGAGGTAGTTTGAGATAGAAACTCATGATTAATTTCGAAACCGTGAACAAGATTGGTTGGAAGATGTGTGAGAGAGTTTGCAGATGACGAGTAGCTTCGTCTGTTGGACATGGACCATTTAAAACGTCTGCTGGAGATTCGATTATCAAGATTTTTGGGTTTACGTGCGTGTGATGTGGGATTAATTTCGAGATCGTGAAGATGATTGGTTGGAAGATGTGTGAGAGAGTTTGGAGCGAGAACAGGTGACGAAGATTTGGATAACTTGTGGTTCAAATATGAAATTATCCTGATTAGTGAGTGACAATAAGCGTGATGGAAAGTTAGCTCGAATTGCGTTGTAGAATTAATTGGTTGGAATATGTATGAGGTAGTTTGAGATAGAAACTCAACAGTACAAATTTGGAATTCTGTGGATAAAATATAGAAAATTGTAGCGATTTTTCCATTACAGTGAATGTGACACGATTAATCGTACTGTTATTATGACATTCACTGTTTGGAACAGGATTGACGTAAATTGAGAGCATCAAACAATCTCAAACCACGTTAGCTAGGAAAATAGAAACCTGTGACAAATCACTGGATCGATTTCTACGTTTACAAAGTGCTTAAGAACTCTAGTCAATGAACTCTGAGAAATACCATTAACGAGTGCTTCCATGATTAATACAAACCAAGGCAAACCATGGCAAACCAAGGCAAACCAAGGCAAACCAAAGGCAATTTCTTCCCATAAAACGGCTAATCGTACTTCGAACGCGGAAATAATCGGTGACCACGATTTTTTTCGACCACAAACCATTTCGCAATCATCGACATAGAAGCAGACAATGGATAATCAGCGAAGCAACGGTCATTTGCTCGTAATGCGTTCAGTCCGTCCTTCTAATTCCTCTTCCACGGTTTATCGCCGCGCGTTAGAGACGTCTGCTTCCGGTCGGCGAGTTTTCAATTTTTCAGGGTTTTACGTTTAATTTCCTGCCAGCAGATAGCCGTTCATCCTGGCCAGGCACACGCACGCGATACCATGACAGAGGCCAAAAAATCCAAAGCTCGTCGTCGCGCGGACTCGGATCAATTTGCAGTAGTTGCGTCTAAGTGTCGTTAAATTGTAAATTGCTCGAATCGATGATAGTTCAATTTCCTGCTCACCAATCTGTTTTCGTTATACACAAGTCGTAACTCGGAGATTCTTTTATATAACTACGATCAAATTTAAGCATCAGAAATTTCTACTCGACACTAAAATTTTGGAAACGAAGTACGATAACAAAATACAGTAACAAGATAATTACACGTATGTAGCTTCGTGAAGACTCACGTCTATTAAGTTATACGAATTTTAAGAACTACCAAAATTCAGAAAACTAAATACAACAAAATACAATAACAAAATAATTATAATTATACCTATGTAACTTCGTAAAGACTCACGTCTACCAAGTTATAGGAATTTTAAGAATTACCAAAATTCAGAAAACGAAGTACGACAACAAAATACAATAACAAAATAATTACACTATGTAGCTTCGTGAAGACTCACGTCTACTGAATTATACGAATTTTAAGAATTACCAAAATTCAGAAAACTAAATACAACAAAATACAATAACAAAATAATTATAATTATACCTATGTAACTTCGTAAAGACTCACGTCTACTAAGTCATACGAATTTTAAGAATTATCAAAAAAAGAAAAAAAAATTTTCACAATTCATAGGAATCTTAAAAATTATCTAAATTCAGAAAACGAAATACGACAACAAAATACAATAACAAAATAATTAAACGTATGTAGCTTCGTGAAGACTCACGTCTACTAAGTTATACGAATTTTAAGAACTACCAAAATTCAAAAAACTAAATACAACAAAATACAATAACAAAATAATTATAATTATACCTATGTAACTTCGTAAAGACTCACGTCTACCAAGTTATAGGAATTTTAAGAATTACCAAAATTCAGAAAACGAAGCACGACAACAAAATACAATAACAAAATAATTACACGTATGTAGCTTCGTGAAGACTCGTATCTACTAACTCATAAGAAATTTAAGAACTACTAAAATTCAGAAATCGAAATACAACAAAATGCAATAACAAAATAATTAAACGTATGTAGCTCCGTAAAGACTTACGTCCACTAACTTACACAAATTTCAAGAACTACCAAAATTCAGAAAACTAAATACAACAAAATACAATAACAAAATAATTATAACTATACCTATGTAACTTCGTAAAGACTCACGTCTACTAAGTCATACGAATTTTAAAAATTACCGAAAAAAAAAGAAACAAAATTTTCACGTCCCGTTTCGAGGTACCAGTAATGCCACGAACGTTCGTAGACCCCGAGCAGGATCTCTGTTATCGATCATCGAGCCGCGGAAGCTTTTCCAAGCGTATAATAAATACGAGGCGGGATTAAATACGCTGGCGAGCGTGATGTTTGCCGTGAGAATGATTTACATTAACGCTTAATGGGCCCCGGGCAGGGCGATAGCCCCGGCACGTTTTAAATTCGCTAATTGATAGTAAAATCGAGCGGGCGTCGGATAAACTTTCGCCGACCGGAAGTGCTGCAGCGGCGGCAGGGTCGAGGAAGCGTTGGATACCGGAATGGACGGTCGCGTTTCTGTTTTATTTCCATTTTGTTCAATGGTGCGCGCGAGTAATATTTATCTTTCTAGAGAACGCTAAAAGTATCGCGTTATCGAATCGAGTTGGCGAAAAAACAGGAAAAATCGAACGTCACGCGTGTGACCGGGAAACGTATCAGAAAGTGAAGCAAGATGGTCTAAGAATTCAATGATCTATAGTCTATTGCACGTAGTCACCGACGAACGGACACGTGGGATTTAAAACCAATTTTTCTTCCTTTCTTCTCATTTAAAAATTTTTTTTTTCTTTTTGCATGAGAGATGTTCCATTCGTGCGTCGATTGAACGCAAATGAAAGGAACAATGTGAAAATATATCGATTAAAAAAAATGTGAAAAAATATCCCATTGTAATGGAAGGTTATTGTTAATGGAAGAAGAGAAAGGAAAGAATGAATGGCGTTTTTTAAAAATATTTTCACGAAAGTTGTTTACGGTGTACACGAGAATCGAGAACAGAGGTGCACACGTGTTTCCAAATATTGCGTTTCCTATTTCGCGATGAACAGCGTACGTTAATTATTGTAACTCGACTACTTGTTACGTGCGAATAAATTGAGCTCGTTAAATACTCCCACGAAGGACATAAAGCTACGTTCCACGTCGGGATTACTATAATAGCTCGTCACTTTCTATTATTTCCGACAAATACAGCAAATCCTTTAATCTCTGGTAGACTCGATGTACCAAAGGAGCCATTTTCCTTAACACGTCACAATAATAATTGCTCAATTCTACTAATCACTATCGTGATAAACCTATTAAGTTGCATACAGCGAATAATTCCACGACTAGTTCGAGTATAATAATTCTTTATTCTCGAGATGATTCTAGTCGCCATTTTAACACTATACTCTAAATAACTAACAAGAGACGATGACTATAACGAGGATAATTACACACGAGATATCGAAATAAAATAATTCCATTCCTTCCTTTCTCACGCACACACACGCTCTCCTTTTCTCTTTTTCTGTTTCAGTGTAAAAAGTAGCAAAGATAAAAATAAAAAGGAAGATAAAAATACGAGAAAAGCTTCGAATTACTACAAAAATTCCTTTTCAGGTTTCTCTTGTAGGGACACATCCCAGATGCGGAAAGCGAAGGTCCCTTGTAAATATTTTCGACTCCTTCGAGAGATCGAGGGTTCAGGATCAATGGGGGCCTGGTTTATGTCTTTAAAACCTGGTTTATGTTTAAAAAAGGGTCAGTTCGCTTACGCCTCTTCAACGACAGGCGTCCTTCCTGAAAAGCTAGCCTTTCATTTTCTGCATCTGGTAATGCCTCGCATATAATACAGTCTCGCTAAGAAAACGTAGTGCTCTTTTCACTAGAAAACCTCTCGTCCTCCACCTTCACTCTCGTCCAATAATCTTCTCCACGATCACGAGTATCACGATCTAAGACAAGGTGGATCGAACGATCCAGTGTTCGCGCACGGAATGGACTCTCGTCAGATGTCCGAGCATACGTTTTCTTGCTCCACTGGCTTAATTAGAAACTGCTCTGTATTCATTGCGTAATTACACGCGTTCGTGTGCCTGTACGACGTGGTTACGTTCCCGGTTATGATAGCCGGCTGACAAAGCGTTGTCCTGTACTACTTGCTTAACCACACACCCAGCCATACTACTTAACCGGCTACGTAACCCACTTGTACTAATTACTTACACAATCGGGTAACGGTTGTTTGATAAAACACGACGCCGTTGTTGCGGCAGTCTGATTAGACACCCCGTCTGCCAATATTTACGCCTATTCTACTTGCTCTGCGCAACGCGATCGCGATTTATTAATCCCTTTTAATTTCCCCGTTAATTCGGCCGCGAGTTTAATCGACAGGCCAGATTCGTACGAAATTGCCCTGTTTTTCTTCCGTTCGAGGCTCCTGTCGCGTTTGTTAAGCCACGCGTCTCGCTATTTACCGACCCGTTCTACTTGGGCCGTACACAACGCTTCTATTTTACTTGTCCGACCACGCGCGGACCTGCACCACTCGTTTAACCCACAGTGCACTCTGTCTACTCCCTGTCACCAGGCTCTATTTTATTGTTCGGCTAATCAGGATTTCGCGCCGGTACAATGACTATTTTCCTGTTTGCCCTTTCCGAGAGAGCAATTGCTTTTTCATGGTATATATTTGGTGTTTAGGCTCCGAGTTTGGTATTCATTTTTGGCTCGAATTTCCGCGAATTACCGATTTCGCGAATTTTATAAAGTGCGATAGCAATATTTGTAGTCAGAGAATGTTTAATCACGGAAGATTAATAAATTATTGGAATATTAGGACATAAACAATTAAATTTCCACCGAATTGCTAAATTCGAAATGTTAAATGTGAAAATAATTCACAAGAATTCCCGAGATTTCAAAACATGTCTAGTAACATTCCTAGGGGAAAACTGAAACTTTCAAGGGATTCGAATCACGACGAATTTAATCCTTATCTAAATAGCAAAAGAAAAATTTTCTGCTATAAAGTCAACGATAATTCTGAACCTCTTACCTTGCCATTCGAGTTCCAATGGTGCGAGCCATAATCAACAACGGAGTCGGTCACACGACCAGCAATCACGTCCGAACGCGTCGAAGAATAACACGCAACTGAGACAGGAAAACATGGCCGCAAATTAGTTGCGAGCCTTATCAGCGATGTTTACCATTCGAGCCTATCTACGACCCACGTGTCTCGCCCGTGATACTCGTGTTCGACCCGATGTCCGTACGTCTCTCGCACGATATTATATTTGAAAGGGGTTAAATCGGTAAATAACAAATTACATTGTTCCAAATTTCGTGCATTAATTAAAATCAGTCTTGAGAAGGTTATTAAATGGCGACTGAAAGTCTCCTCCCCACTGTAAAGGGTTAATAAAAATTCAATTTCCGAATTTTCTCACGAAATAATTTAACATGGCGCAATCAGCAAAGTCGTCGAGATAGACAGGTAATAGTCGCATAATTAAACGCGTGCAAGCATCTTGATCGTATCAATTTACAAGGTAAGATTAACTGTATGTGTACCAATGCCGCCATAACACTGTGTGTACTCCATCGAGACACTTAACTATACAAATATCCTTCCGCTCGTAAACCGGCTGTTTCGAGCGCAAATAGCGTCGCGCGTAAGACAAACTTGTCCAAGTGGATCGGATCATTCGCGAAACTGCAAACGTGGGAACCGGAAGTGCGCGAAAGAACGTTGCAACGTTCATCGAGGAGAATTCCAAGAGCTAGAACGAAAAATGGAAAAACGAGGGTGAAACGCGAAATTTATTAAATTTCGCTAATTAAATGCAACCTGCGTTCGTTTGCCTAATTTTTAGGCGCGCCTTGTGCTGTTAAAACGAAATTTTAATAGAACTTCAGAGCCACCGGGAAAAACTTGCGTTAATGTGTTCAACTGAGAAAAAGCAGCAGTTGCATACAATTTTTGACACTTTAATCTCTCTTTGATAGAGACAATGAATTCTGAGCGAATAATGGACAGAAAACTGTACGTACTCTTTGGTTCAGTGAAACTTCCATTTTGGATTTGTACGAACGCACCCGTTCATGTGGAAAAGAAAAGCTTAGATATTTCCACTTCTACAGATATCTAGGGTCTCGTTTTCTACGATTCTCCGAGTTTTGAAATTTCCTGCAATTTTCCATAATTTTCCAAATTTCCAAATCCCTCGCGGTTTCCACGATTCTCAGAATTTTCAAATTTCACGAGCTTTTCCATAATTTTCCGGATTTCCAGATATACAGAGCTTTTTCATAATTTTCAGAATTTCCAAATTTCCGAATTCCTCGCAGTGTTCCACGATTCGCTGAATTTTTAAATTTCGCACGATTTTCCATAATTTTCCGAATTTCTAGATCTCCCGAGCTTTTCCATAATTTTCCGGATTTTCTGCGATTTTCCACGATCTTCCGAATTTCCAGATATCCCGAGCTTTTGCATAATTTTCAGAATTTCCAAATTTTCAAATCCCTCGCAGTTTTCCGCGATTCTCCAAACTTTCAAATTTCTGGAGCTTTTCTATATTTTTTCGATTTTCCGGATTTCCAGCGATTTTCCCGCGATTTTCCAAAATTCCAAATCCCTCGCAGTTTTCCGAGATTCTTCGAATATTCAAATTTCCCGCGATTTTCGACCATTTTCCGAATTTTCAGATATCCCGAGCTTTTGCATAATTTTCAGAATTTCCAAATTTCCAAATCCCTCGCAGTTTTCCGCAATTCTCCGAACTTTCAAATTTCCCGAGCTTTTCTACAATTTTCCGATTTTCCGGATTTCCAGCGATTTTCCAAAATTCCAAATCCCTCGCAGTTTTCCGCAATTCTCCGAACTTTCAAATTTCCCGAGTTTTTCCACCATTTTCCGAATTTTCGAATTTCCCGCGACGTTCGTTCGAAGACTCTCGAGGTCGACGAAAGGAAAGAACGAGTGGGTGTGCTCGAGGTTCGGGGAACGAAAAATAAGTCTCAGGGTGGAACTCGATAATGTCGAAATTTCGCGGCAAATGGGAAGAAGGGGAAACAGGGGCCAGCAGAAAAGAAAGGGATTTATTCGAGCGAAAAGTGTCTCGAAATGGCAGAAAGCTGTTCCCAGCTTCTACCGCGACTCGTTCTTCGCGTTACTTTTATACGAATGATTTTATAGGTGTTATTTCCCGCCGTACGTACTCGCTTGTAGTTCTTGATTTTACGTTTCCACTTCACCCTCGCCGTTTATTCCACGCGTATTTATATTTACGTCCCTTTTCACCAGCTCCTGCCTACTTTTCCCCTGTATATCCTTTCTATTTTCTTTCGTTGCTCATCGTGGCACGTTTCTTTTGACATTTTGGCTCACTATGACTTATGTACTATCCATAATGATTTATAAAAGTGTTTAAAAAAAATACGCTATAGTATAGTAACACATAATTGAAGCAACCCATAGGACTTCTCTGCACTAACGGTAAGAGAAGAAGCACACATTTGGGAATTTTTCCCGAAGAAACTATAATGATTATTAAGACTGCTCTTTCTCTACACCATAGACGCGTGTTTTAAGAATATTCCAAATTTTTTTCAGTCAAAAATGATAACAATTATGGAAGCTACGACCAGTAACATCTGCGTAGTTCACCCTGTACATTTACCCAAGTTTTGTGACTCACTAGGGACATTTATTTAACAGTCCAAGTAACAAAATAAACGAAAACAGTGTCGAATAAACAGCAACAAACAGTACATATGAAAACAGTCTTAGTGGATGCTTTCGTGTTTCTAATACACCAAAAATTACTAAAAATTAATCACTATGACGCAACAAAGATGCTCCATAATTTTCAAATTCCCCTAATATTTCTCTAATTTTCAAAATGTCCTTCACGAACGAATACCATATTCCCGTTTACATTTCTGGCATAATAAAATCACAGAAATGAGCGATAAAAATAGAGAAAAATAAAAATAGAAAATGGCGAAATAAAATACCCCCCTCCACAAAAAGAATTCACCGGCAGTTAGCCTTGCGGAATAATTCCTAACTCGTTTATTCACCTTGCAGACCCTTCCAGTTTGCTTTCTCCTTCGATTCATCGCTTCTTCCACCCTTTTCACCTTTCATCTCTCCACCTGTTCCACCCCCTCTCATCCCCTCGCGTGCATCGTTACATTTATCCGAATCCGCGTTCTGCATCCGCCGTCATCGGGAAACAGGCTGCTCCTTCCCTTTAATCGATCAACTCGTATCGAAACACCGATAGCAGTGGCTGAATATCGGGGAGAAAGCCCCGGACGTCTGAATCACTAGAAAACCGAGAGTCGAGCCGGCAAAGAGGAGCGTTTCGTGGATGAACGGAGTCGAAAAGGGGTTGCTTTGAATTTCTTCCAGCTTCTTTTGCGGCTCCCGGCCGATACAAACTTCGTCTGTGAATATTCCACCGTTCGAAGAACGCGTCTGTTTCTGTTTTCCCTCGGATTTGCCTCTGATCTGCCTCTGATCGATGCGTCTGCAGCGGCTGGCGAGGGCCGAAGGGCGGAAAAGGTGAAGGTAAAGGTTCGCGAAGAGCTTTTCCGGGCATAGGGGTTGTAGCCTTGAGATGGCGGAGGCAGGCCTTTTGGAGGGTAGGAATTCTGGGTTAGGTTCGAGGGAAGATTCGAGGCTGTGAACCAAGTGAAAGTGTGCTTCGGATCGAAGCTGCTTTGGGGCTTATGGCGTTTTGGGGATTCGCTGAGAAATTAGGGAAGAAGTTTGGAATCGGTATGAAAAGTGGAGGAATAGATGAGAAAAAGGACAGTGATGGGAATTTTAACGCATGAATTTTTGAGTATGAGTAACGAGATATCTCGTCTTTAGCAAGCCTAAAGTTGTGGCTGGACGATGAGATATGTCAGGTTTCTTTGACTCAATTGATGATTTAAGGAATTAAAAATTGATTTTCCTGTTATGGTACCAGGGTAACAAAGTCTCGAATATTCTCAAAAAATACCAAATGCGAATTAAAAAGTGTATATATGTAGGAATTGTAAATTAGGGGCACTGGTTTATTAGCATAGTGTCCCCATCTGGAACTCAGGTCTAAATGCTGTCAGGTACTAAATGCTGAGCGACTCGGGATTTTATCTAATTCTTTGATTAACTTCCTTCTTTCCTGAGATTACACGTTCGTTAGGACTCGATTAACGCGTGATACGAGCGTATCGAAAGCTGTTGAACGAGAGCCCACGCTTTCCTGTGGAACAAACTTACTAGACGACCATTGGATAAGGAACATTTCAATTACCGAGGGGAAATGGCTTCCCCAGGTGCCACGTTTACGATATTGCCGGACGTGTGGCATCAAACTTCCAATAATACCAACCTTACCTCACATCCATATCTGGATCTTGGAATAAATTCGGAAAATTCGTTTAATTCCAGCGACTGATACAGCACGAGAATCTTCGTTTCGTTTATTTCACATTCGACCACTTTGTATTTTCTGACAAAATTCCTTCGTTCGATTAAAAATTTTTCGAGACAGAAATAATTTGAATTAGGTATTAGGTACTTTTAAAAATAATTTTAATTAGGTATTAATAAGTTATCGTTAATAATTAATTACACGAGGGTACGTAAAATGAAATTTTATGCGGATATTTTACGATGTAGAATTTAAAGATATTTTGGTATATTTAATATTTCGAATTGTGAATGTTACTTGTGAGACATTGTATTGTATTTTATAATTGGGGGTTAATGGGTGGATGGAAATAAAGAGATAAAATTTCCTCGTTCGATTAAAAATTTTTCGAGACAGAAATAATTTTAATTATTAAGGTATCGTTAATGATAAATTACACAAGGGTACGTAAAATGAAATTTTATGGGGATATTTTACGATGTAGAATTTAAAGATATTTTAGTATATTTAATAGTTTGGATTGTGAATGTTACTTGTGAGACAATTGTATTTAATAATTGGGGGTTAATGGTTGGATGGAATTAAAGAGTATAATTGCTCAATTCGGTGATTAATTTCGTGGTAGATGGTGATAGAGACCAGTTTTTGGGGTCATCGGTGTATATCTAATTAGGTAATTAGTGTATAAGCGTATCTAATTGAACAAGTATAATAGGACACTGCATGATCGGACAAGGATAATAGAACAATATCCGATTCGGTGAATCGAACGTATCATTTGTTTGCTCAGATAAGTGAAACGGAATTGTAATTGATTTGATAAGTTGGCCAGGATTGTGTCTGAAGTTATAATTGTTCCACTAATAGGTATCCAGAAGAGTAGAGATTCAATTAAGCAAGCATCAGTTGAGGAATACGTAGTCCTTATTAGTCTATCCGACTATACCAAAATTAAATAAGTAAACATCAACGAAACCTCGAATTATTCGAAAATAATATTTGAAATTGCATAAAGATG
Organism: Eufriesea mexicana; assembly: GCF_001483705.2. NCBI lineage: Eukaryota > Metazoa > Arthropoda > Insecta > Hymenoptera > Apidae > Eufriesea > Eufriesea mexicana. The sequence goes on along the minus strand of NW_016909145.1, from coordinate 639,324 downwards.
CAATTTTTAATATTTCAGAAGAAATGTATGAAATTATTATGAAAATATTATTTCAAATATTTCAAAAACAACTTATAGAATTAAAGAAAAATAATATTCAGAAATAATACACGAAATTTTACAAAAACATTATTTACAATATTTTAAAAATAATATTCAGAAACAACGTACGACATTTTACAAAAATAATATTTCAAATATCACAAAAATAATATTTGTAATTATAAAAAAATAATATTTCCGACAATTCGAAATATTAATATTTTAGTAATAATATTTATAATTTTTATCTCGAAATTTGGTAAAATAAAGAAAAAGAATTAATCCCTTCGATATCCTTTCGATTTTTACCGAACGATAAGCAGACCCAAATGGGAATATTCACTGTTATTCGAAAAACAAACGGAAGAAGTTGCCTTTAATCACTGTTGGCCGCAGGTATCAAAAGTTGAACTTAATTATGTTTCGCGGCGACGTTGCAGCCGTATTTTTCCACGGGGCACCGTAAGTCCGCCTCGTTCGAAACTCCCGCAATTTACAGTGGCTCGGAACTTCTAAATCCCGGCAGGCTAATCCGCTTAGCCCTTTCTATCGCTCCGAGCACTCTTACGAATCGCGAATTTTCAGCCGAAAATGCGGATCTTACAAGCGGCCAGCGATAGCCGAAACGGAATTACCGGAAGCCGTGTCGCGTCGATGGAAACCCGCCGCCATTACCCCGCGCATCCACGCGTCTATAATCGAAACATACGCGCCACAAGATTCCAAATAAAAATTGAACAATAACAACGGGAAATTTAACGAACGACGTTATTTGAAAAATATTATCTCCGCCTTGCGAATAAAACCGACATTACGATAATAAACGATACGATTCGAGATCGTAAAAATAATCGAAGCGTTTACAGGCGACTTTAAAATTCGAAATAATTTTAATGCAAAGTAATGGATTGATGCTTCAATCTGTATATTTAAAACAAACGTCGATTTTCGTTATTTTTCTTCGCAATTAATCGACGTGCCGAATGAGTGGATATTGGAAACGGAGAAATATCCTTCCGTAATCCACCATTTTCAATTTCACGAGATTACGTTTACAATTTAGTAATTGCAGAATCTAGATTTTAATGCAAACGAAATAATATTGTTTTAATAAACTCGTGTCGCTCCTGCGCCGTTTTACTCACGAGTAATAATATTTGCGCGATTAATTGTACGAATTAAAAATATAGAAATAACCGTAAATTATAGAATTTATTTAATAATTCAACGATTATCGTATTTAAAACAAGAATATTCAAACAAAAATCTCATTTAATTTCCCAATGGCGAATAATCTTTAAATAACACTGTCTAACAAATTTTTAATTTTTTAAAAATTTGTAATATCCAAAATATAGTCATTGGTCGTTCAATGTCGTATAAATTAGGTGAGAGTATCCGTAATTTATCAATGTCCATAATTAGAATTATTCGTGATTCTGAATAATTATAATTGGTCGTCAAAATTTAAAATTAAGTTACCGAGTGTATTTTCTACGCACTATTTTTGCGTTTTTAGAAGAAATTCTGTAACTGATACGAATTTTATAGACAGTAGAATATTCTGTAGACTTTTCTGAAGAAGAAACTACTCAAGAAAAATATTAGAATAATGTTAAATATTCAAAGAAAGTAAAATATATATCGGGAACACGTAAGCGGGATTTTCCCGCCACGCGGCCATTGCTCGCGCATCTAGCGTCGTCAGGGCCGTGCCTACGCGCAACCGACACCCAACTCATCTCTAGTATATCTCACTTTTTAAATACATCACACGTATACGATCTCATGTATTCTTTTATACTAATCGTAATATTATAAGAAATTTTTCCGAATCATTTGATTATCATTTAAAACGGTTTCGTCATTCGATACATAAAGTGACGAATAATTTTTTAATATGAACTATTTAAAAAAGAAACTCCCACTTAATTTTTAACATGAAAACGAATCTTCCAACGATTTCATTTTATCAAAAAATCGCGCGTCTTTATAAAAATTTGCAATTTTCGAAAACTGAAAATGGTGGAGTAATTTTGATTACGGATTCGTGTTCAGGGATGTAAACTGTACAAGAATTACCCGATGGATATTACAGATTAAAATTCGAACGGTATAATCATGGCCGACCTCGTCCTCGGTTTAATCGATGAGAAATGAGCTTATATCGTCTTAGGTGAGCGCAGGGACTTTGAAGCGGAGTTTAAAGTACTCTGTACTTATGTTAATTAGCTCACCTTAGTCCAGGAACTGCGGTGACCGATCTCTGATCCGGACTGGTTATCCAGGTGACGTGCGGAGTTGGGCTCCCATGAGCGGAGCAGCTTAGCTGGGAGCCTGTGGTATTGGAGAAGACCAGAGTACTCGGTGGCTCGAGAACGAACACCGGTCCTTGCTGACCAACCACGAGTTCCAGAATGCAGGCTGAAAGACAGATTAAAGATAGAAACATTAGTGAAAAAATCTAAAGAAATTTCCAACAATTAAATATATCATACGCGTAGAAGATATTATAGGATAGGCATTTGCAAAACAGCGACGACTCCTTCGACGTAACGATATTTATTATGAGAATAGGGATTACTAGACCAGCGCTTACGCAGAATCGTCTTGATACACTTGTACTGTGTGTTCGAGAAAAGAAGGCACCACGTGCTTACATTCTCACGGCTGACGTAGTTATAAAATTCGAGTACTGTGCGTTCGCAGAAAGAAGGCACAGCGTGTTTACACCCTCACGGCTGATGTATACGTAGAGTTCGAGTACTGTGCGTTCAAGAAAAGAAGGCACAGCGTGTTTACATGCTCACGGTTGACGTAGATATAGAATTCGAGTACTGTGCGTTCGAGGAAAGAAGGCATCGCGTGTTTACATCCTCACGGCTGTCGTATACGTAGAGTTCGAGTACTGTGCGTTCGAGAAAAGAAGGCACCACGTGTTTACATCCTCACGGCTGATATAAGTATAAAATTTGAGTACTGTGCGTTCGAGAAAAGAAAGCATCGCGTGTTTACATCCTCACGGCTGTCATAGATATAGAATCTGCGTACTGTACGTTCGAGAAAAGAAGGCACCGCGTGTTTGCACCCTCACGTTTAATTAACTCCACTGATATTGTCTTGATCACAGGTAGTGACCACTATTGATCAAAGACGGTGACGAAGATCATCGACGGTCTACAGTGAGACCGAGTGAGATAGGATATGGCAGCATTGGCGTAGTCTTTCAATCGTAATGTTAGCTTTCTGTTTCCTAATAGCCAACATTTATATTGAAAGACTATGCCGATTGCGTCGTGTTTTGTGAAATTATAAAAATCAAATATCTCAGGGAAGTTATCGAGACTCGTTTGGCAGTTCTGTCTTTTATATTCCAAAAATTGTCACAAAATCGCGATAGGATCGCTGATTGATCGGGCCGATAAATTCCCCGGATACGGCGGATTAATACAGACTAACAATGAATTACCGACCGATCTTCCAACGCGCCGACATCGTCGATAAATTCGAATAAACGCGCGTGAAAAAATGACTTAAAGCGGGAAACACAAGCAATGGCGCAGCGCACATAATTCAGAAACCGGAGAAATCAATTTCGGTAAGCCGAATTCGACCTACATTCCACATCGATTTGACACTACGGCTGGCCTGAGATTAAACGTCCCGTGGCGCTAGTGTCGCCGTCCTCGGACCGCTAAAACATTCACGTATCATCGGAAATATATGAATTTCATATATCAATTTCCCGATCAATAATAATAGCGATATTTTCTAATTATTCAAGTTAAATACATAGCAATTATACATATACAGGATTAAGTTAGGTTAGGTTAGGTTAGGTGTTTTCAATTGGGACAGAAGTTGCAAGAAGTTGGACTTGAAAGGGTACTCAAGATGAATAACGTGGCAGGTACACAGTGGCGGAGTGGCTTTAGGTTACTTCGATTAAAGAGATTCGTGGTAATTTGATTGATGAGGCTGGAGAATTTCGAGTTAACTAATTCGCATTAGCGAAGTGGCTTAAAATAATCTTCCTTTTAAATAATCGAAATGGATGTAGATATTCGAACAAGTATCCTAAACTAAAACAAAACCAAACAGAAAATGAAAACATTAACTTCATATCGTTAATATGATTATAGATTTCGTATCTTCAGTGACGTGACTAGTGAGGGTGAACATGGGGGCTAGGAACAATATTTACAACCAATAAAAATAATTGTTTCGCAAGTAATAATTTATTAATAAAATACTAAAAGCACTGATAAAAATAGGAAAACGAAAATATAACACCCAAATCCAAGAAACTCTGTCATCAATAGATCATGCTGCCGATGAGAAACTAAGCACAGAAAAGAGGAAAAATTCGAGGAAAAAAAAGGAAATTTAGGGAAACTTCTCAATCTCCGGACCCATTATGCACATGAACCGGAAGGGAATCTTTACCTCTGCAGGAATTAGCTTGATCGTGCAGACCAATTTCCGGATGAGGCATCGTCCGGTTTCCGCGACTCTCAGCATCGCGAGATTCGGCAACGCGATGCTGCATCGCGGGAAAACGCAGAGACCAGCGTTTTTCCACCGCACGCAGACAGCCGTGAAAACGTTTTCCAGCCGTGTTTGGGGTAATGGCCGAAGATAAGGAGGCGAGTTCGCGCGAGTAACCGCGACATCTACGGGAGGCCACCCCTTTTATGAAACGCAACGACCCGGCCAATGGAAATCGTTAACGTACTTGAACATTGTACTGAATTTCGAGATAGTATTCTGTTTTTTCCCTTAATTTTTCCTCTTTTTTTTTTTCTTTTGATATCATTTTTTTATTTTATTTTCTTTTCTGGCGGTTTTATTGGCGCCGAAGATTTTATTTAATGGAGGTGTAGCTTGGTGGGCCTGTTTTTGGGGTGGGTGAAGTAGATGTATTTATTTTTATTAGAGATAGGGTTGATGATGGGAAATTTCAATTAGCGTAGTTAAGTCGAAGAGTGAAATTTCATTGTAGTGTACAATTTTCTTTCCGTGTTTCCGGGTAAGATGTACAGTACGAGATTTAAATTTCATTTCAGAATTTCCTTAACGCGTTTCAAAGTTTAAATTTGGCGGGGTATTTCTCCGAGGAAGGGAGGAATAAAAATGAAAGTAGAAGAATTCTATTATTGGAACTGTAAGACGTAGTAAGACTCGAAGCTTGTGATATGTATACAGCGAAGATTCAAATTTTATCGGTCGAATATGAGTCTGCCAGTGATGAGACGTCAAATTAATTCAGATGAGATGCAATAACAAAATTTCAAATTTCTAACACGTAAAATAAATAATAAATGAAACATAAATAAAATTATAAATAAAACACGTAATTTCAAAATTGTAACGTAGCTAATTCAAAATTTTAATTATATTATTCCTAACAAGACGAATTTTACTACTATAAAACTATACTATAACTACACTATAAAACTATACTTTAAAAATTTCAAATTTCTGATATAATTCGTAGTAATAAAAAGGTAAATTCTTTTGCATGGGTGGAAGTTGGAGTAAAGTAATTGCAAAAATTTTTTGAAGCTAAATGGGATGTTCTGGAGGGCAGCGATAAAAAGATTTCAAATTTGTAACACGTACAATAAATAATAAATACAATATGAATAAAATAATAAATAAAACACGTAATTTCAAAATTGTAACGTAGCTAATTAAAAATTTAAATTATATTATTTCTAACAAGACGAATTTTACTAATATAAAACTATACTATAAAGTTGTACTATAAAAATTTCAAATTTCTGATATAATTCGTAGTAATAAAAAGGTAAATTCTTTTGCATGGGTGGAAGTTGGAGTAAAGTAATTGGAAAAATTTTTTGAAGCCGAATGGGGTGTTCTGGAGGGCAGCAATCGGGCTCGATAGGGCAAGGAGAACGAAAGACGATCGATCCTCGTTAACGGGCGTCGCACTGGTGGAAATAATTCATTGGATGAATTATTTCGCACGGCCCTGGTCGCGGCTTAAAATACGTTTTGACGCTCCGCGTCTCAGCGCCGCGACGCCGGATGAAATTTGCATCCCTCGTTAGAACCCGCTAACCTACGACGCCACCCATGCCCGGCAAATTGAAATTCCGTTTCTACCCTCAGCCTCTCCTCTGATTCTGCGACGTGTTGTGCGAAGAATTACGATCGACCGGGAGTGCTTATTCTTACCACTCTTTTGATATCAAGAAGTACCATTATTCCATAGAAAAGAAAACTACAAACCAATTTCTATTCAAATTTTTTCCAGAGAAATTTACCCCTCAGTTAATAGCCATTTAATAAAATTCTAAAGATTTATATTAATTAACGTATTAAATTAAAAACAAAGTAACAAAATAAAATAATTCCACGTGTCAATTTATATAATATTTGGTATCATTTACTATTTTAAAAAATATCGTTGAATGCAGAGGGTTGATATTTTAAATGTGAAAAATTACAGGTGCATACTTAACAGAGTATAATATAATTAATGTCAACCCTGATTCAAAATTTATTTAAAAATCGATTATCTTAGAATTAAATTTCTTAAACAAAATTTGCAATTAAAAGCTACCTTCAGAATACATTTTTGTATACCTTCTTCAAATAAATTCCTTCATTTTAAACAAAAATGGCTCCCCAAAGTACCAGGCTCGAAATATGTTATATATTTTGAAATAAAAAGTAGGTTTTCCATTATTCTTCTAATATGAGAGACCTAGTTCCTATTGTCTCGTTATTATTACAAATTACATTCGGATTAATTATAATCGCGAATCTCGCGATTCCATTTTAAAAATTCTCCTCGCGATACGTCCGATTCAAAAGTAGTTGCTAATTATTCCTGCCTGCGCAAAGAAGAATCCAGTTCCCGCCAGTACTCAAGGAAAAAACAGGCCGCGAGTTCCAAGTTCGACGAACAAAATGATCCCATTACATCTCCTCAACTTGCCAACAGGCTCTAATTATAATTCCTCAAAGGAAACCTCGAAAGATCTTCTCTGGCGTACATGAAAATAAAGCCTGATAGGTATAGTGGAAACAAAATCCGATGCTGCGAGCAACAATCCCAATTGAATTCTCGCACGCTTTATTCCGTTCTTCGATATAACTCCAGAGATCTTCCATGATCTCTCTCTCCTCTCTATGAGTACCTCTGTTCATTCTCTCCACTTATTCCCAAAGATTGAAAATCCGAGTCAAGAGGACAAGGGTTTATTTCTTTGCTAGGTAGAGTGCATGAAGAGTTAGAGTTTATGGTCAGAGGCGTCAGAGTCAGCGTGCATAGAGTTTATTAACACTAATATTAATATGTAGGAATGGTAAATGAGGGGCACTCGTTGATTAGGGTAGTGTTCCCACGTCTGGGACTCAGATTTAGAGGACTCGTTAAGATCTGGATGCCAGATGGGCCGTAGGAGGTCGGGGCCAGGCTATGTGAGGTGGCAACCCTAGCTTTCCTTGGCATAAACCGAGGGTGACTATTCGGAAGGGCTAACTTGGAGGCAGGAGCCTCTTCCGCACCCTTGATCTTGGCGTGGAGGGACTTTCTCCTACTTTGGGGAGGCACTTGTCCCCTGGACGGACTTTAAAAGGGCCCATTGTGGAAGATAGAGTCAGTTACTAAGTGGGTTATTAAGTAGTTGTCAGGTCAGTGTGTGAAGAGATAGAATTATTTAGTAAGGAAAGGCCAGCCAAATAGAGAAAATTCCTACATTAACACTAGACCGGGTGTTTATTAGCATTAGTATTGTACCAGATTTGTGAAATTAGACACTAAGCCTTAGACTGTACCAAACGATAGTTTGTAGGGAGGTCTCCCTCTCCCTATCCCACAGACACAGGTATCTTCGATGTGGTGGTGGTACTAGAAGGGACGAAAGGAAAAGGAAGGGATACATTTCGTCCCAGGCCTGCTAGTGTACTCATCAGTACTACCTAACAGGCCTTATACGAGGATACTATTGGAAAGTCTAGAAGTCATATATGTAGGAAGCGGAGGTTTCCGAGTACTTGCGAGAAAGTCCTCGGACCTCCTTGAAGTTGGGATCCACCTAGCGGCGAGAGTGAGAACGACGGTCGCTACAAGTTCATTATCCCTAATATTAACACTAGAACAAATGCTTAGTATTAGCATTGTGTTAGAGTTGCAAAATTAGACTAGCCTTAAACAGTACCAAACAATAGTTTATATTTTAAATATATATTATCCTTATTAAATTTAAAACCATGTCGTTTATTCCTCACTTTTACAATATTAAATAAAGTCTTACGAATATTGTCGACTAGTTTGCATCTGTAAAGGGACGCGAACATCGTCTGATACCTTCCTCTTAATGAAAGGTTCGGACGAAACAACCCGTTTCCCTCGACCAACCCCTAATATCGATACGGAACGTCCGCCGGAAGTCGAAGTCCTCGCGGAATAATGGCCGACACGGAATCGGTGGGCAAACGCGTGGAATCCGGGATCCGACGAAGGGAACAGGGGAAATCCTTCTTGTCTACCTTCGTCGCGATCATTGCCGGCGTTTCTCGCCGGGTTTCCAATCGGGCATTGATTTGTCGCGCGATAATAGCTCGGCCGGAAGTGGAGGAACCATGGCCGCGGCTCAGCTCTTTCAGCCGAGGAGTTTTCCTTCTGCTTTCATCGCGGATTTAACGAAAGACCTTCCAACCTCCTCGACGCCTTTTATTTACCGGCAATGCCTGGATTATTCCAGAGAAATCGCGCGACGATGAATATCGAGGGGATCGAGGATTAATGAAACGGATATGGGGTGTATCTGTCCCTTGAATCGGAGTGATGCTGGGTAGTCTCGTGTTATTAATTAAACGGGGATCGTGGCTCGGCGTTTAATGAACTTACGATTTCCATTAGGTCTTGGCCCTTTCGTACTCGTTCGTTCGGGGTAGGTTCTTTTATCGTTTCGTCCGATTGAATTTTGATTTCGGTTCCTCGGGGTGGGCGAAGGCACAAGAGTTGGGGTATTATGTCGGTTGCTCGCGATGAATGGATGGTGTCTTTTGTGGAAAGGCATGGTGGTGAAAGGCATGGTGATGCGGAGGAATTTTTGTTTCTGTGGGTTTGAGAAGGGTAGCACAAGGGGGAAGGGATTTGAAGTAAAAGGGGTGCTTGGAGAATGGAGAGATCGATATTGCGATACTGATAATGTGAGGATAAAAATTGTATTACCGAGGGATTAAGAGAAATGGAATGTTTAGGCAAATCGAAAGGATAAATTTAATTATTATTCCTTTTGGAGGGATGGTAATTAAAAAATATGTTTAACGTAATTTCTAATAACCAGATCATGAAAGAAATTGTTTTTTAAATATAAAATATCCATAGAAAACAATAATTAAAATTATCTATGATTTTCTATCATAAATAAAATAAATAATAATAAATAAATAATGTTTCTGTCGTTATAAAGAATTCTTTTATGTAAATTACTACCCTTTCATCTATTTACACAAATTATTTTCTTTTCTCAAATCTGTCTAAAATTTTCAATTAATTTCAAATATATATACAATAATAATTATACAATCCTTTCACTTAAATTTTCCAATAAATAAATAATTAAATAATTTCTTCAATTAAATTCACCCATAATTAAATTCACCTATGATTTTCTATCTTAATAAAAGTTAATATCGATTTTATTAAAGATGGTGAAATGTATTTAGCAACAAGAAGAAATTTGAAACCAATATTTTAAAAAAATTTAATGTCTTTGATATTATTTATGTAAATTACTACCCTTTTTACTATCTATACAAATTATTTTCTTTTCTCAAATCTGTCTAAAATTTTCAATTCATTTCAAATATATATACAATAATAATTACACAACCCTTCGTTTAATTTTCCCAATAAATAAATAATTAAATAATCTCTTCAATTAAATTCACCCATAATTAAATTCACCTATGATTTTCTATCTTAATAAAAGTTAATATCGATTTTATTAAAGATGGTGAAATGTATTTAGCAACAAAAAGAAATTTGAAACCAATAATTTAAAAAAATTTAATGTCTTTAATATTATTTATGTAAATTACTATCCTTTTTACTATCTACACAAATTATTTTCTTTTCTCAAATCCATCTCAAAATTCCATTTCCTTTCAAACACGTATAATAATAATTACACAATCCTTTCATTTAAATATCCCAATAAATAAATAATTAAACAATCTTTTCAATTAAATTCACCCATAAATACTATTCTTGTAACTATCTCCAATAACAATTTTCCTTTGTCAAATCCATTTCAATATTTCCCTGCAACCCCTCCACTTCGAGTACACGCATAATAATAATTAACCAAACTCTTCACCTGAATTTAAATTCACCAATAATTGCTATCTTCCTATCTACCACCACCGATCACATTCTCGTCCTTCAAAATTCACCTAAAGCATCATTCTCTTTTTTCAAAATTCCCCCTCGACCCCCTATCATCTTTCCCCCCATCGATCTTCCAGTCTACCTGCAAAAATCAACATGCAAATCGAATTAACGTCAGAATTAACTGGATCTGCAACAGCCCCGAAAACGGTAACGCGCGAAAAGAGCAGCGAAACACGTTCCGGAATACTAATCGTCACCCCGGGAAATGCAAAGACGCAAACACAATCGGGGAACGGATCGGGGCGCCGGGATGCAGCAGGGTTAAATAAGATCAGAAATGGATCTTCCTTGTCGGACAACCGGCTCGCGAGATTATGCATGTGCGAAACTACGGCTGCGTGATGGAGATAGATGAGAGGAGTTCGCAGTAGCAGATGTTCCGTACGCCGCCACCCTCCCAGATTATAATAATGATCAATCTTCGCGCCCGTGTTGCCCGCACACGTATTTCCCGTGCCGTGCGATAAATCACGCGACTGAATTAACCAGAGGAAAAAAGAAGCCTCGAACACGATGAAATTGTTTTGTCAACTCCGCTTTTCCCGCTCGAAAGTTGCTCCCAGTGGCCCCTTTGGGGATCATTACGCTGTCGTTTCAAGGTTTTTACGGCACACGAGGAATTCGTTCTCAGGGATTTCGTGGCTGAAACTTGAGGGAGTTTCAGTTTTCCACGGAGATTACAGTAATTTTTCGATGAGGGAACTGGGTGTTTCTGGGTTCGAATCGTGGTGCCATTATGAAGGGAGAAGGTGTATTTCAGGAGCGTTGATTAGAGAAATTTTTGGTGTCACGTGTTTGGGTTTTTGGAGAAGAAAGAATTTTTTAAAAATATGGAATCTGGAGTATTTTGTGGTATTTGAATAGGTGTACTTTAAGGATGTGGATCACAGAAATTTTGAGTTCGAGTGTTTGAATTTTTGAGCGAAGAAAGAATTTTAAAAAAATATGGTCTTAAGTATTTTGTGGTATCTGAGTAGGTATACTTTAAGTGTTAATTAGAGAAATTTCTGGTGTCGTGTGTTTGAGTTTTTGGAGAAGAAAGAATTTTTTAAAAATATGGAATCTCGAGTATTTTGTGATATTTGAGTAGGTGTACTTTAAGAGTATCGATTACAGAAAATTTTGATGTCAAATTTTTGAGTTTTTGGATGAAGAAAACATTTTTTTAAAAATATGGAGTCTTGAGTATTTCGTGGTATTTGAGTAGGTGTACTTTAAAAACATCTGATCACCACAAATGTATTTGATATCCAATATTTTGTGTCTTGATTCGAAGATTATAAAAATATTTAATATTTCAGTGTTCCCTTAAGAATTGTAATGACACCATTTTAAAATCGTCCAATATTGGGATTTTCAAAAACTTCTCTATTTTTTCTTTCTTTTAAATTGTTGGTATGTAACGCGAAGTAATGTCGTTGAACCGATACCAGAGAGTGAAAATGGATGTAACGTTATTTCGGGAATTTTTCGTGTATCAATTTTGCTTTTTCTTTAATTTCTTTAGTAGTCTCGATTTTGAGATAAATCTCAATAATTGCGTAATATTAGTAGAATACCGGAACAAAATTTTTGCGTTGTTCGGTTGTTTAACAACATCGGCTGTATACGTGGCTGATCATGTACGGGAGCAAGCTACTTGTCCGACATTTCGCCGGCTTGTATCACTTGTCGGCCAGTGTTCGAGCTTCATCACTTGTCGCGCTATGTATAGGGCTATGCTACTTGCTCCAAGGCAAAGTTTAAGCGAAGTACACGGAACAAATTTTATTACACGGGAATTTGTAGGTTAATTATCGAAGCTGTTGTAAATTAATCCAAATTCCTTGATTTTTATTCGTTATTTAACTCTATATACGACAGAGGCTTTGTAATTTCGCGATTAATAATGTTTCAGATAACCTATCAGTCTAATGCATGAATTAATTTAGATACGAATGGGATAAAATATACGATCTAATTTATACTCCCTTTTAAGTAGTATAACGCAGTATTTAGTCAGGCAAAGTCGAAAATTTGTGCAGGCGGCTCTTATTTAATTCATCTCAAATAACGAGTGACGAGAATGTCTCTATAATCAGACAGGAGTACACGTTCAAGTGACACAAGTCAGTAACGTGTCAGACGAGAGAATTTAATAGATACAAATGACTTTTACGTACAATTCGCGTATCAGAAAATATCGTGACGTGTTTTGTATCGCGTGTATTCATTATTGATCCTTATTAAGAAAAAAAATTTGTAAATTTCATGACAGTGCAGAAATTTAAAATACGTTAAGAAATGTATCGATATTGTTATTTTATTTTTATAGCAGCGGAATATTTGGAAATATTTTATCGATTCTAAAATAGTGGAATAGTTTATGTCGTATTATAAACATTACAACGTGAAAACACCATTGTTTCATTTTTAAGGGGGTGAAATAATGCTAGGATATTTCGAAATTTTTCGACAATTCCGCGAGAGTGAAAAATTTACATATTAAAAATCCAGCATTGTCTATACGTTAGAGAGTATTTCAGGAATATTTGTGAATGAAACGGCAATGTGAAATTTGTTGTACGTCAATAAAAAAAAAAAAAAACTTTTCGTCAGTGTATGAAATTAAAAACAACTCATTCATCGTTGAAAGCTTACGATAAATGTAAAATATTTCGAAAGTTTTTGTAAATCCCACGCTGTGCAACGTGAAATTCTCATATCAAAAAACATCAGTATATAAACATATTCATTTCATTATCGAAAGTTTAAAATGGTAGGAAAATATTTCCAAAAGTCGTTTATCAATACGCGATATATATGATATATCGGGAGATAAAAGAAAAGAGAAGATAAATAATTTCTCGCGAACAAAATATTCCGCAAAATTTCACGTTAATTTTATTAAATATTAAAATCGCTGTACACACTCCCGATTTACTCTCAAAGATTTAAAATTGCAACAAAATATTTCACAAATTTTGTTGACAACACGTGAAATTTATAATACATTAAAAATTTTACCTATTCACAGAATTAATGAAACTTTCTTAAATGTCCAATAATATTTAAACATAATACTCTATAGACATCCTTATTTCGCTAATTAAAGACTTCAAATGCAACAAAATATTTCTAAAGCACTTATATTAATATACACAATTTATGATACCTTGAAAACTAAGCAAATTACAATTTTTAATTATGCCACCCTATAGATACCCTTATGTCACCATTAAGGACTCCAAATTCCAATAAAATATTTCCAAAATACTTATGTTAAAATCACCACCCCATAACACTCTTATGTCACCATCAGAGACTCCAAATTACAACAAAATATTTCCCAGGCACTTATGCTATTATACTTTTTACAATTACCCATGCTTTGAAAAATAAACAAATTGCAATTTTTAAATATATGTACCACCCTATAGACATCCTCGTGTTACCATCAGAGATTTAAAATTCCAACCAAATATTTCCAAAACATTTACATTAATACACACAATTTATGATACCATGGAAACTAAGCAAATTACAATTTTTAATTAGACCACCCTATAGACACCGTTATGTCACCATCATAGACTCCAAATTCCAACAAAACATTTCCAAAACAATTATGTTAAAATCACCACCCCATAGACACCCTTATGTCACTATCAGAGACTCCAAATTACAACAAAATATTTCCCAGGCACTTATGCTATTATACTTTTTACAATTTCCCATGCTTCAAAAAATAAACAAATTGCAATTTTTAAATATATGTACCACCCTATAGACATCCTCGTGTTATCGCCAGAGATTTAAAATTCCAACCAAATATTTCCAAAACATTTACATTAATACACACAATTTATGATACTTAGAAAAATGTACAAATTACAATTTCTGAATTCACCACTCTATATACATCCTTGTATCCCCACCAGAGACTTCAAATTGCGGGAAAATATTTCCAAAACCTCTCTACCTAGTATCTCTCGAAAGTATGCATGCAAATGTGCCGATAATTCCCGTGTGTGGAGTCAGCCAGAGTGCGTGGAAAAAACGTAGCGTGTACGGTGAACTAACCTGTAGTTTCGCCATTCTTATTCAAACGCCATCGTTTTATGCATTCATGAAACTGGTTGCACCAAAGGCGATGCACACGGTTGCTAACCCCCGATGGCTGCAACGATGTATCGAGCTACGGATTCTCGCGTCTCGAATTCTACATGGCCGGACAAAGCACCACACGTCTACGTTAATTTATATGGCCGACTGTGCAATAACTCGATCAACTTATTCGTTACGGATGCATTATCGCTGATTTATACTACTGCCGCTGTTTTAAGTGAAGCGACGTCCGAAAGGCGTCCGTTCTTCCCAGCATCGAACAGTATCGTTTGCGATTATGGTGAAACCATGATCGACAAGATCCATTCTGATGAATTTAATTTCCGAATCTTATTTAATATAAAATTAAACGTTTTTAAAATAATAGGATATATTATGTAATATACCCAGGGATTTTATAATTTATAATAATCTATTATTTAATTTAAAATTTAGAAATTTTATAATAATATATGGAAAAATAGTAAGGAAAGAGTAGGTTATTATCCTCTCATTAGAGATGCGAACATTATCATGGAATATTTTAATTCTCCTAATCTTTTGCAATATCAGCTAATAAATCATACCTCTCTGCAAAACATTCTTTTTTTTTTTGTACATATACATATCTCGTTTATTTGTATTTTTTTTTTTTATTTCCATTTTTCTTTGTTACCATTAATTATACATATATCACTATAATTTTCTATGATTCTATAATTTAATAATTTTCTTGTAATTTTTCTAATGGGTTGGTCTCGTATAAATAAATAAATAAAATAAATAAATAATTAAGAAGAACATAGGAAAATTGTCCTTGTAATTATATATAACACGATTTACTTCGTTGATTCACGAGGATAATCTCGTTGCGATATTACAAACCCTGTTACAGCGATGAAAAATCACGCATGATCGAAACTGCACGGAAATTTTACGCCACCCCCAGCCCTGCAACCCCTTCGTCGAAGCGATGGCCGATCCATCCGATACGTGAATAATTCGTGTATCCGATTCAGTCTGCGAACCGAACAGCTGGCCACGTCTTCCAAATAATCTGATCAATAATCCACCCCCACCGGTGGCCATCGCGCAGACCAATTTCGACGACCACGTCGAATAATCGGCTAGCCGCTCGAGTTTTCCCGCGTACCCTCAACCTCGTATGATTTACGCACGTCCACGTCAATTTCTCAAATTCCGTGTAACCTGCGGTGGCAGAAATTTCCCGTTGTAATTTCCTTCCATACTTTCTTATTTCTTTTTCAATATTTTTTCTTTCGAATTTTTGATTTTTAGAGAGAGATATGTTTGGAGCATAGTCGACGTCGATTTCTGAAATTTTGTCTAACTTGTGATGGCAGAAATTTGATAGAATTTTGTTTCATTTCTTTTTTTTTTTATTTTTTATATTATCATTTCCTCCTTTTTTGAGAAATATAGTTGGAGTATAGTCGAAGTTGATTTCTGGAATTTTGTACAATCACTTGTGGTAGAAATTTTGCGTTGCAATTTCCTTCTATATTTTTTTATCTTTTTTTAAATATTTTTCCTTTCGACTTTTTGATTCTTAGAGTGAAATATGGTTGGAGTATAGTCTACGTTGATTTCTGGAATTTTGTGTAGGCAATCATGGTAGAAATTTGAAATAGTAATTTTCTTCCATATTTTTTTACCTTTTTCATTATTTTTCTGTTTAATTCTTCTCCTTTCGGGGGGATATGATTAAAATATGGTTGGTTAGGTTAGGTTGAAAATATTGGAAAAATTATACGAAATGTGATTTGGATGATGCTTCAAAAGGTAGATTGGTGGCTGTGTAGTATCGAGTCACGTGACAAAGATTATGGCTGCGGTTTAACAATGGAGGGTTGTATTCGTAACGAAGCTTAATCTGAACTTTGACTTTAGTTCCGTTTGCTAGGAACGAGGATTAGTAAACACGAATTATGTATAACGTTTCAATAGTTCGCGTCTGACACCGAGGAATAATTAAATTGGAGTTAAGAAAGGCAAACACTGGGAGAATCGTAACGAGTCAGTTAACATTAAGTACTAACATTTCCCTGTAATTTCTCTCCATTTTATTCCATTATCCTATCAAAGCAGGAAACTACAATCAATCATAATTACTTCCTTACCAGTAAATTACAAATTGTCCACAGAAACAAGTATAATAAAAAAATTTACTATTTCTCCCACCATAATAAAACATCATAATCAATCACTATTTTTCCCTTACAAATAAGGATTAAAGTAGATTATTTATAAAGACTACAATAAAATAATTAATAACACGAATATCAATTTAAATCAACGAGAAAGAATTTAAGAATGAATCATAATTATACCAAAAAATTTACTATTTCTCCCACCAGAATAAAAAGTCCTAATCAGTCACAATTTTTCCCTCACAAATAAGGGTTAAAAATAAGTACAATAGATTATTTATTACGAGTACAATACAAAAATAAATAACACGAATATCAAGTAACATCAGTAAGAAAGAATTTAATAATGAATCATAATTATTCCAAAAAATTTACTATTTCTCCCACCAGAATAAAAAGTCCTAATCAGTCACAATTTTTCCCTCACAAATAAGGGTTAAAAATAAGTACAATAGATTATTTATTACGAGTACAATACAAAAATAAATAACACGAGTACCAAGTTACATCAGTAAAAAAGAATTTAATAATGAATCATAATTATTCCAAAAAATTTACTATTTCTCCCACCAGAATAAAAAGTCCTAATCAGTCACAATTTTTCCCTCACAAATAAGGGTTAAAAATAAGTACAATAGATTATTTATTACGAGTACAATACAAAAATAAATAACACGAGTACCCAGTTACATCAACGAGAAAGAATTTAACCTAACCACATCCAGTAAAATCATTATATACTCACGATAACGAATACTCCATATAAATGTATTTACTTTTAAATAAATAAATTCCAGATATTAACGACAATTATCTCCCACAATATTTTCAATAAACCCGCATCGGGTTGAAACCAACATCGTTCTCAAATCGTTTTCATATTTCCCAAGAATGAACGCGGAGCGTTCCATTCTCCCCATACGCACCGTTCTCCACAATGGCGGACACCCGAGAAGCCAATAAAGCGCGGACAAAACGACATAACATTAAACGACGTCGTTTCATCAATCCTGGAAGTCGCGCGTCAAAGGGAGCCCGCCGTTTCCGCTCCGGCAATCCGTCGATCGATCGATGGGAAAGCTCATTCGTAAGCTCGCAAAATCTGGCAGAACGGTGTGCCTGTACGTGGCACGTGAAGCCGTGGAACGTGAGATCCGACAGTTGCAATTTTACCGCATCTTGTCACCATCCAATCCACAATGCCCTCCCTCCGCGCCCTTCTCACCCTTCACCGCCCTTCACGCTTTTTCCATCGCGTTGTTCCACCAATTTCCCTACCGTGCTACCCTACCCGTTTCATTCCTACCCTTTAACACCAATATTTTTCGAAGTGTCCCTGTTTCCTTTTTATTCTTGGCGAAATTCCCTTTCGGGTTTGGAGCATCGTGTCGAGTATTAATCACGAGTTCACGCGAATTCCATTCGGTAGTAGTTTTAAATTTCGATTTTTAGTTCTAATTTTTAATTCCAAAATTTTCGAGGAGACTTAAGAAATCCTCGATTGGATTCTTGTAGCGATATTTTGAAAAATTTACTTCGTTTTTTAGTCAGAGATAGTATTTTAGATCTTGTTAGCTGCATTTACTTATCCTTTCATGAGCGAGCGTTGTAAGACAGTCTTAAGACGACTTTCTACTTAACTCACTAGCGCCACCACGGCCCATAACTCCGACGAAGGTAATACTGTATTGTATATATCGTTGAATTATTTTCTAATTTTGCTGATATCTTCTTGGAATATTCTTCTTGATGGGTGTCATATTGTTTGTACAATATAGTTATAATAGTGATCCTAGATTAAATATAATCTTATACTAAGTTTAAATATTTGGAAAAGGTATAAGGAGATTCGAGACTCTCGTCATCGTAAATTAACACTAGAACTATCGATCTTTAATGGATACCTAACTATAACGTGCACAGATTATAGCAATTTCAGCAGGTACGATGAATATGAGTGAATATATCGATTACAGTTCTTTCTTAATACGAGTTGATACCAATTTCATTCTTAAAGCAGGTGCATGTGTTCAATGATTGCAAAAGGGAAAATTCTGGGACCAGTCATTTTGACTGGGTTGGTAGTTCTAGTGTTAATAGGAACAATAAGCTGCCAAGAGACCCGTCTATTTTATTCACATTCGACAACTCTCACAAAGCTTGCAAACATTCTTCGTCGCTGGAAGGAAGCTTTATTTCACCGAACCGCTAGATAGAAGTCAAAATGAAGTGCCACGAATGCGACAAGCTAGCGAAATTTTTGATCCCTTTCAAAAACATCCTCTCTGTGTTCGACATGCACGATCGATATGGTGCTTACTGTATCGAAAACGAAAAAGTGTTTCAACACGGTCCCTGTCACAGAACTATCCGGGACTGAAAGGGTCAAAGCTTTTATCGATATCAAAACGAATTGCACGTGGAAAGTTTGGTTTGTCACTTCTCTTTCTGCTCTCTGCGCAGAAAATTAATCTGCGAATACTAGAAAATCCAGATTCAATGAACTATTCTAAATAATTTCAACAGGCAACAGTATTCCTACTCAAAATTCTTAACGAAGCTTACAAATAATTAGCGATATTCCTATTCATACCAATTCTAAAAGTTGCATTTTCCACAGAAAAATAGTAATAAGGAGTACAAATATTTCTGTAACTCACTGTACATGCAAAGAAACGACAAATGACGACACGTGAATATTTCATAATCCTGAAGTAAAATTAACCCTTTGCACTCGAGGATTTTTTGGCCAAAGAAGGACAGGAGTTCAAAGATTTTCTGCTATAAAGCTGACAACATTTTTCTGAGCAGGAATAAGAAATCGTTTAATAATTAACACGTAGAATTATTGTTAAGCTGACAATATTTTTCTGAGCAGGAATAAGAAATCGTTTAATAATTAACACGTAGAATTATTGCATTTCGATACCTCGTACATCGTTACATTATCTGAAATTTGAGATATTTATGAATATCGAGCTTCGAAATTTTATCAAATGGCGACTGAAGGACGCCTCTCGAGTGCAAAGGGTTAATACCAAGGCAAGCTTGGAATCAGTTAATAATATTTCTCCTGTCAAAAATCTTGGAAACTACGTACCATAAAAAATACCAATGATTCAAAATCGACATTTGTAGTACGCATAAATATTTCTACGACTTACACTGATTATATGCAAAAGAAACGAGGACATCTCTTCTGAACCTACTAGCGTACTAAGTACCCAGGAACTCACCTAACTCGCAGGCCCCGCTATTTCCACATCCTGATGGAAAATTAATGACAGACAGCGAGGGTCGATAATTCGAAAGCGAACGTCGGATCGTCGGATCAGGGTCGGCCGTAAGTCTGCACGGGGGTCGATAACTCATAATTGCGGTCGTTATGTCGTCGTTAAATCACAAAGGACCCGCGGGTGCGAGGACTTCAAGGACGTTTGTTATTGGATTCTGCAATTACCAAGCGGCAATAATCGTTCGCACCGCAAGCGATCGAAAACACCGGGGGTAATTGCTCGACACGTGCGGAAAATGGCCGCGCGAAGGGGTCCGTTCAATTTTCCGTTTTTAGTAGCCAATTCCGAACGGTTACGCGGCGAATTTGAATGGCAAAAAGGGCAGGGGAAATAAAAAGGCGGCGCCTGGCTCGTTACAATCAGTGTACGGTGGCCTGTATTTTCACGTTTCTTCGATTAGCACGGGGTGAACGAACGGAATCGCTGGAAAAGTGTCGCGAGAGAAGGTTAAGATCGGGTTTCTACTTCTGCGATCTTAATCTTCCTCCATTTTCTACTACTCCGAATCTTTTATTTTTGACGCACGAGATCGGTCGACTGGATTATAATTGGATGAAATCGTTGTTATTAATTATACCGATAATGATATCGAAACCTCGTGGAATTTAATTATCTCGTTGTTTTGTTCGAATTCTTATGAATAATGAATCAGGTGGAAATCACGAAACAAACGAGTAAACCATTGATGGCGGGTTTATTCGCGGTTCGAAATGTATCGCGTATCGGCGAGAAGTATGTGTCAAGAACATCGACGAATTTGTGTTATTTAATCGGGGCAGATATTAAAACGAATTGAGTGTTACTTAATGAGCAATATTTTCGTTCAGCCGACATGATAAATTCGACAGGAATCGAATATAAAGGAATATATTATTCGAATGTGGTAATAAATCGCATTAAATTAGAGAAATATACGAAAGGATTATTACGAGATAAGTCTGAAAGATCAATTTACATTTTCCCGGGTATTTTTAATTTCAACACCGCGAAACGATTCATGGAAGAACGTAAATGATTTGTGCGCCGATCCCGGTAATTTGTACATCGGAATCGCCACGTAAATTATATTCCAAGTAATTTATAATAGTATCCCTGTACTAAATTTATCGTAATAATTATCTGGAATAATTCGCGTCCCAATTTTATAATTCCGATCCAGCGTGAAAAATTCGACGAACGGGAATAATAATAGAATAAGCGCGAAGAAGCGTCAAACTATCGATAAATTCGAGGGCTCGGCAGATGTTAGTAATTCACGGCGATACTAGCGCCGCGGTTGCCTCTTACTTGCCGCGCGTCGCGAGTCACCGCTGGGATATCGACGCGCCGTAAATTGGTTCATGTTTCTGACGCACCGACAACGTACGAGTGCTCGCATATTTCGCCGGGTGTCATTGTAGCCCGGCTATCGGATCCAAGGCTGGAAAAACCCATCGACGTGAAACTACGTCATACATTTAGAATCCCTCGACACCATCTGAATTACACCGACGACGTCGATGCAACATCGAAACGTCGCTGAGACCTCTCCAACGCGTTTTTGTTACCCCTTTCCCCCTTCACAACCCCTCCTTCACCGCCAACCACCCTCTTCGAGGTATTTTCGCGATATTTTCGTGGACCACGGATAAGTTCACGCCACGCCTCCATGAAAACTAAACGTAGACGAGATTTCCGTTGCATCGCGTTGCTTTCTTTCTTTCCTTTCTACTTTCCTTCGCTGTTGCTCTTTATTGACTTCTCCCTCGGAGAATTTTTACCACGTGACAGATATACAAAATGCGTTTTCTTGCAGAGAGAAGAGAAAGGGAAATATGACAATGACGTATAGGTTAGGTTCTAGGAGGCAAACGGTGTGCAAGCATGCGCGTGAACGTTCGACTTTTCCATGAGAAGAATTAACTAGACGATGTTTACGTGCTTTTACAAACGTGAGTTGGTTCAAATAAGGCTATCCAGGGTTTTATTTTCCAGGTGTCCAAGTGTTCTGATGGTTTGAGTATCTGTGAGTCTTTGAACGGTGATAATAAATAGATGAAAGGGATTCGCATTGATTCGAAGTGCTCAATATTTTTGGGACTGAGTATAGAGAACGAACACGTGTGAGATATATTAACCAAGTCCATTTCTTGGACTTAAGGCTCGAAATCATTAACCCTCTGCACTCGATGAATTCTTTAGCTAGAGAAGAATAGAAATTCATAGATTCTTTGTCACAAAACTGACGATACTCTCTTGAGCAGTAAAGAACCGTATAACAACTACTGCGTAAAATTATTTGATTTCGATATCCAGTAAACTATTACACTATCTTAAATTCGATATTCCAAATTTTATAAAATGGTGACTGAAAGTGCAAGGAGTTAAATGCATTTCTCTTCTTAATTTTCACACTCCTTCATCTATGACTCAACAGGAGTATCTCAACACCAAAGCTACCACGGTCCCACCTAACCTTAACCAAACTGAACCAAGAGTGAAATAAAAAACAGAAGGAAAAGGAGCCAAAGAGCTGGCATAACGTCGTGGAAACGAAACGAGGAAACAGTCAGAGGGATCCCTGGGAACCCAGTTACACTGCCGGAAGATCGATCTGTATAAGTGGTCGCGTTTCCGTTTATTTCCCGAGGACGCGTTATTGGACACGTAGACGTGCGTGGCCGCGTGCGTGCGTGATACGTGACTGAAATGTAAGCGGGAGCCGCGGGAAGAAGATACATCGATGTGGAATATTTTCGTTCTCCCTTCGACTCGCCCTTGCCTCGCCCCCTCGGAGCGGCGCCTGCTTTGATGAGGAATGCATGCGTGATCGCAGGGCTGCATTTTTTATGAGCCACGGGAGAGAACGAAAGCCGAATAACCGAACGTCGGGGTTATTTCTGGGGGAAAAAAGGAGGGAGAGAGAGAGAGAGAGAAAAAAAATATTCGACGCAGGCGAAACGCGAAAACTCATGAATGCCACGGGTACCCGCGGACCTCGTGGACCGTTCGATCGATCCGTGATTAATATTCGATGGCAACGACCGGCCCCTGCCAATATTTTTCCAAGTACTTTTCGAAAAGCTCCGCGCACGTTGCGAAACACGAGTGATAGTCACGCTGCGCGAAAATACGGGATTATGGTCCCTGGAATTGGATTTTTTTTGAGGTTAGGGTAGCGAGGTTTCAGAACCAGGGGACGAGAAGAATGGCGGATTCGATTTCGAGGGCATGTGGAACGAGAGAAATCATGATACTCAACTATAGTAACCGTGGTATATGCTGATTCGAAGAGGAAATATGAATTGCCATAAATTTGTATCAGGATCTTTATTAACCCTTTGAGAAGCCTTTTGCATCTCAGTCACCATTTAATCAGATTCCAAAGATGGATGTTAATTGACATATTAAATTTATAATTACCCAACGATGCGTGGAATATAGAGACAAAATAATTCTACGTCTTAATTTGCATACGATTTTTTATTTACTCTTTTAGAAATATCGTTGACCTTATGGCAGAAAGTCTTCGAATTACTATTTTTCTATTTTCTGTTACTATTACTATTTCACTATTTTTTTTTTGTTAACCATATGAGTCATGTTGTATAACTCTAACAATCATTACAATTCATCGAGATTGAATTTCTCGTGAGAAATATATATTTCTCCTTGAACAATAATTTTAATGATATGAAAATAATATTTCTCACGAAATGCGAGGAGAAATAGCGCGATTAAAATTCGGTAAACTATCGATACGCGTTTATCGAGTTGGCCGTGAAAAATTAAGCTGATAAATCGAAGGGGAGTGGTGGGGGTAATGTGGGCAGGGACCGGTAATATGCGATCCTATGTGACCAGGTGAATGGTACGTGATCGTGTGCTGTTAGACAAGTTGTACGTGACCGTATGTAATCAGGCAAGTAGTATTAGGTCGTATATAATCGGGGCAAGTAGCGTCGGATCGTATATAATCCGACAAGTAGTTGAACGCAGCGTGGTACAAGTAGTATGCGCCGATGTGTGGTCAGACAAGCGACGCAAGACTGTTCGTGGTCGGGCAAGGTGTGCGAACTATTAATTTACAACACGAACACGTAACACGTCGCTATCGATACTCTTCAATCTTTCGTTTCATATATAATAAAATATAATAGAAACCGGCAGACGTATTGATTTATACGAATTTTCATGCGGAATTTAAATTGCGAGAAATAAATTTAGGAGACGATGAAGCAACGTGATGTTACTTCAAAAATTTCCTTTTTCACCTAAGCATCGAGGCATTTATTATTTCTATCGCTGCTTAAAAATTAGGTATATCTAATTATAGTGTAATTATAGTAACTGAAAAGGGGAAAGAAATTAATTAAAAATTAATAAAGATACTTTGAGGCCATTTTGGTAGTACACTGTTGGGTACAATGTGAATCGAATTTACTAAAAATTCGTGAATTCGTGTAAATAAATTGGGATTCAATTTTTGAAGAGATTTTGAAAAATTGCCGATGAATATGGTATTTATTATTTCTATTGTTACTTAAGAATTAGATATACCTAATTGTAAATGAAAAGGGGAAAGAAATTAATTAAAAATTAATAAAGATACTTTGAGGGCATTTTGGTAGTACACTGTTGGGTACAATGTGAATCGAATTTACTAAAAATTCGTGAATTCGTGTAAATAAATTGGGATTCAATTTTTGAAGAGATTTTGAAAAATTGCCGATGAATATGGTATTTATTATTTCTATTGTTACTTAAAAATTAGATATACCTAATTACAGTGTAATTACAGTAAGTGAAAAGGGGACAGAAATTAATTAAAAATTAATAAAGATAACTAAGTTTGAATTATAATAAAGATACTTTGTGGCCATTTTGGTAGTACACTGTTGGATACAATGTGAATCGAATTTACTAAAAATTCGTGAATTCGTGTAAATAAATTGGGATTCAATTTTTGAAGAGATTTTGAAAAATTGCCGATGAATGTGGTATTGCATTTTTACCGGACATAGTAACAGATAAATTTCACTTTATCGTCGTACAACTAAACGTAAGCAACAGTGAATTATAAACCAATGACCCACGCTCCAGTTTTCAGGCGATTGTCTGAATATTGCACACTCAATCTACTCCACTTAGCGTTCAGCTACATTATATACACACAGTGGGTAATTCAGAAGCAATTTGACAGGCTGTTCCGTTAACTGTAACACCGAGTAAATATCGCATAAGCCTGGCTTTGCCAAATTAACCTTCCCGAACTTCAAATTTGCACAATCCCAACATTTTTCACGCGATCGATACGTTTATGCTCTGCTAATATCCGTCATTCTTATTCTCGCTTCGCCAACAGTTTAATTTTCCAAACAAATATCAACAATGAATGTAAACAGCCAATAATCGATGTTTCTGCGCAAATTATATTTTACGCGAACCTTCTTCCGTTCTATAAACGTTTACATGGCAGATTTTTCGTTTCACGAAATTCTAATTTAGCAATAATTGCCTCGAATGTAATTTGAAATTGATTAAATAAATGGAAAAAAAAAATGGAAAGATCGTTTATTCATATTTATAGGAACTCTCTGTTCATTGTTTCCATTTGTCGGCCAATATACATCCAATTTTTAAATTCTGATAGTATCTTTTATTTTATTATTTGATAAAAGGAAACCAAATTAGAGCAAACTGACAGTAATTTTATTTTATCAGAAAATTTTTATAAATTTTAATTTACATTTCGAATTTTTATAAGTTTATCAAATGAAAATTTCGTTACTCGGATAGCTCCATCTAGGACTCGAAAATTTGCCCATAGAAATTAGAGCAAACTGACAACAATTTAACTGCCTCGTAAAATTCTTCTAAATTTTAATCTACATTTCGAGTTTTATTAATTTTATTAGATGTTTTCGGTTATTATTACGGTCAACTCGGATACTAAAAGACACCTGCGACAATTTACCTTCGCCTAAGACTCGAAACTTTCCCCACTGAAATTCTGCAGATCGATCCACGAAGTCTAGATATCGACGACGTAGAAGGTGATCGACCCCGAAACAGTTACAGTAATTGGCAAACGAGCTATTTCCGCTTGGAATCGATTTATTCTTTAGCGAACGGCGTCTGACGTTGCGAAGAAGTGGAAGAAGACGAAGGCGGAGTATTCCGCAACGGTGGCGCTAGTGTCGAGCGTCGCGGACGAGCCTAAGGCGATTATAGCACCGCCTCTGGATCTCGAAAATCTCATTACTGTCTCGACGCCAGTGTTCTCGAGCTGCCTCCGGGGCTAGACTCAAAGAAACAGGAGAAGCGCCGCGAGACAGACGAAAGAAACGGAGAAACAGCGAAAAAGATCAACGAACGAGGAAGCTGGAGAAGTCGTAGGAATTTAAATCCCGGTGAACGTTGGGAAAAGTCTCGGATCGCGAGAAAATGGCGTGTCTCGCGAGACAAACACGATTTTAACGCTGTTCAGAATCTCCTTGCGCAACTCTGTACACTCTAAAGTGGTTTCCCGTTAGAATTTCCTTCTATTTCATGCTGGAAGCCAGCAAGGTCCACCTAAACTCGAGGCTCCATCTAAACTCTCCCGAGAACCGTGCATCGGGAACGGGACGAGGATTAAAAGCGTGGAAACGGACTTATAAAAAGCTGATCAAGAAGCAGGGTCCGGATAAGGAATGGAATTTAAGTAGGAAGAAGACCAGAGAAGCGGTCGCCAGGGTGAGGTCTGGCCGATCGGGTAAGCGGCGAAGACGACTGAGCGAGGGTGGCGGGAGCCGGAGAGAAAGCTCTCGGGAAAAGTCAACAGCCGAAGGAAAGACGGGAAAAACCAACAGAAGAAGACCGGCGTCGTCGTGGGCGAACGCGAGAAAATGGAGGAAAAAAGAGCGAGGAACTGGCGCGGATGGGACGGGCTGGGGAGAGGAGAGGAGGAAGAAGACGCGGAGATAAAGAGGGCGTAGGACGCGGAGGGTTGGTTGCAGCACAGGCAGGAATATCGTCCGGGATTCCAAAGTCGACGAGAGAGTAGGTAGTCACGTCGACGTGAAAGATCGTAATTGCGAATTCGTTGACCCGCGAGTCGAGTGAGCTTTTCCACCAAGTCGCAATAGAGGGACTCGGGGGTTGGAGAGGGACGGGGTTGGGTTGGAAGGTAACCAACGGAGGGGCGCAGGGGCCCGGAGAGACAAGGAGGTGGTAAAAAAGGGTTGGAGGAGGAGGACAGAGGGTGGAAGAGAGACAAAGTTAGTTGCAGCAGTTACACAGAGAAAAAGCAACGTGAAGAGATTCCGCGTGAAGAGAGAGGGAAAAGGGAGAGAATGGGCGGGGATGAAACGGGAGAGAGAGAGAGAGAGGGGGTGAGAGGCGCGAGCAAACAGACTTTGCGATCGTTTATTTTTCTGGCAATTATATTCTTCCGTGAAAAGAACCCGAGCCCTTTTCACTTCGTATTTATTTCTGTCGTGAATGCGTCGTGAAACGTCCGACCTTCAGTGGTGCTCAAGACACTGCGAGGAGGTGGATCCTCCACGCTTTTTCTCAAACGCCACCGACCATCTCGCGATTTAAGGAAGTTTGTAGAAGACTTGGACTCCGGCTAGTCTCCTCTACACCGTGCACTTACATTCATACGTGAAAGTACTCGAACTTATGCGCGTGCGCTTTTCAACTAATTATATGTAGATTATATCAGACTTGAAATTCTAATAGCAAAATTAGAAAACAGTACGACGATACGTATAGCACTTACGACACATTTGTTACAAATGTATTCCACAGGTTAGTTACGAATAAAAGATATTCAAAAATTAGGTACAATATTAATTAAAAACGCTATTAATTAACAAATAAGAAGTTTTAATAGTATATTCCACGTAAGTTTCAATATTATATTCATCTTATTAACTTGCGACAGTCTCGGGCGATTTTGCACTTAACTCACTAGCGCCACCATGCCCTGTATATTCAAAAATTAGGTACAATATTAATTAAAAACGCTATTAATTAACAAATAAGAAGTTTTAATAGTATATTCCACGTAAGTTTCAATATTATATTCATCTTATTAGCCTGCGACAGTCTCGGAGGATTTTGCACTTAACTCACTAGCGCCACCATGCCCCGTATCTCCGGCGAATACTTTTTTAATTTTCCCGATACAATGTGTGCATTATATATCTTCTTGTATGCATGTAAATAAAGCTTTGTAATCTCTATGTTCACTTTCTACATTTTCTTCTCGTATTTTCCTCACACCGTTTGTGTTTCGAGCTAGGAACGCGAGAGAACGCGCCGACGAGAGGAGAAAAGAAACTGGAGGGGTTAGAAGGTGTTATTGTCGTCTTAAGTGACGGACTTCGAGGCTGCTGCAACGGGAGGAACATTTGTTGCAAAGCGGCCAAAGACGAGAGCAAAGAATTCCCGGTTCCAGAGGGGAGATGTTTGCGAGGGATTAAAGGGTGCTTTCGTCGAATGCAATGAATTCAGCGCGAATCGCCGAGAATTAACATTCAGCCGGGATAAAAGTTAGTAAAATAATTGCTTCATAAATAGAATTTTCACTCTCGAAACCTACGCGTATTTAAACTTTCCACCTTATTCAATAGACCTTTCGTTACTTTCCTTCGCTCTGAATTAACTACCCGCAATTGAACCTTGACTCCGTTGTAAGAAGCGAATTATATCTTTGCGAATTACGAATTCTCCACTGCTTCGTCCGAAAAATTTTAAACACGTACATTAATAATTATGTTGTATCCTAACTTCGTTAATAAGCTTTTTCCTTCTCCCTTTCACGCATCAGACGCATTTTATTTACCAATAATCACTCTAGAACTTCTGTACATCTTTCACCTGCGAGTGTTGGTTTTATATATGTAAATGTGAGTGAAGTTGAACGAATGAAACTCATTTGCCTATAATTGTATAATCTATGATATAAATATAATTTGTACGAGTCTAGTCTGAATGTTCAGAAGAATGTACCAGAATGAAATAGTTGCCTGAGAATTATCAAAGAGTGAGCACCAAAATGTAATTATTATTAAGAGTAAATGAGAGAGAAGAAATTTCTGGAAACAGAGAATCGATTTATCATTTCAAATACTATATTATTTAAATATTTTTACTTAGAAATACTTTATGTATTACACGTGAGAAAAGGTGTAAGACGTAGAACACTGCAACTTTCACGTTTGGAGTTTCGAGGGGCAGTAAGGTTCATTTACGTGGATGTGACTATGTTGCTGGGATGTGGCCTGATCTAGATTAATAGAGCTAGACCTGGTTTGGGTTGAACTAAAGAGTTCAAAGATGTGTGACTGCCTCTGGTACTGAGATAATCATCATGGGTTTGTCTTGACTGTCTTTAAACTTGAGGTAGAATTCCTTGGTCGTGATGCTTGCTTGTCTTCTTGGGATTTTTATGAGAACTCTGTACAACTCCTTTCTTCGTTGCTTTATAAATCCACTGATGATGATATACACTGATTGAGGTTAGGCTGAAATGTAAATGGCTGGTCTGTGTCTTCTGTCTAGGAGGTGTGCGTCAGTTTTGAAGTCTTCAGTAGTGGTGGACGTTTAAACAAATTGGGTCCTTACCCATCGTCTCAAGGATGGTTTATCAACCCTTTCTAAGGTTCATCCAAGTGGTGGTCAGGTGACAACGAGTATCCGCGAATCAGGACTGGCAATAAGGACATAAAACAGTCGCCTAGCTAATTTGAGACTTGGGCTCCTAGAGCCACAAGACATTACTGTCTATTCTACCAACATCAGAGTCAAGTGCTAGGGTGACTTCCCAGTTGGTTGGACCCTGCATGTTCCAATGGCAGATGAGAATAATCAAAGCAAGCTCAGGAAAGGCACAATACTTGCCTATTCTACCTACATCATCCCCCAAAATACACACAGAGTCCTATAAAATAGTATACTCTTGATTACAAAATGAAATATCAGATTACTAAATTTTCTCTTCCTCTTTCCCCCCTTTCCAAGCACGGAGAACAGTTCTTTCGCGTGATCCACCGCGAACGTGCAAAGTAGAGCAATTATCCCGCGAGCAGAGAAGAAAGGAACGCAACTTATCGCAACTTTTCGCTCCAGCGCTGTTCCGAAGATACCATCTCATCGAAATCCAGGATCCTTCGACTGGAATCCCCCGTAGAAACTTCTTGGTCCGACGGAATGAAGCAGTTCCCATCCCGTGGATCCCTTAAATCCAACGATACACGGGGCTTCCGGAAGCGTGACGGGGAGCACCCGGGACGAGCATTTTCACGCGGGAAAATTGTCCACGTCGGAACTGCGTTCACCTCACGGGTCAATTCTGTCGGTAAAACGGGAACGAATGATCCTGGAAACGCTCCCCCAGGAGGATTTAAAGGAAAATATCGGAAATGTCTGCTTTATCCTCCCTACCTGGCTCCTTGGGGACCTGTGTCTCAGTTTGAGCCTTTGGCACCGTTTTGAAGCCTCTGTCGCGCAACTGCTCGTGATTTTTATCCCGTATCTCTCGAATAAGTATTTTTCTCCGCGAATACCTTCTGGGTTTATCGTTTGTTACGATATTCAGCAACGGGGAACAATTATTGATAACGATTTCGTTTTAATTCGACTTTTCCTGGTGATTTTGTGGCAGGTAATCGGGTGTCGAAGGTTCGACCGGGTTTTCGGTTGCTTCTTTGGAATTCCTTCGAGGTTTATTGTCTTCGGTGTATGTACCCGTTTACCTTTGGAAGCGTGTATTAACGTTCTCGCGTTACAAGCGCTATCGTTGCAAAAAATCTCATTAAAAAGCGGGACTTCGCTTTGCAAGAGGAGCTCATGAGGTTTTATCAGGAGATCAGCTATTTCCGTCGCCATTTTGTCTGTTATATAATTCATTCTTCCTCAGGTAAGTACGCCGAGTCGTGTGGTTTGAGGGAACGTCGGTATTGAGGGTATCAAAAAATATACCGGGTGTTTCTAAATTACGTGCACGGATAATTCCACCTCCCTTTAGAATTATTTCACATTTCTCTGCGAAAATGAATAAGCAGGAGTAGATTAATATCGAAATCCCCGAGACACTATACTTGAAAATCATTGACTGATGCGTGTTCTGTATAGTTTAAGGGAACGTCGATATTGCGGTTGTCAAAAAATATACCGGGTGTTTCTAAATTAAGTGCACGGGTAATTCGACTTTTCTTGCGAATTATTTCATATTTTTCCGCGAAAATTAATATCGAAATTCCCGAAACGCTATAATTGAAAATCATCGACTACAGCGCGCTCTGTGAACCACTGGTACTGTTTCGTTACTCGTTTAACGATTCCACAGCCGATCGTCCCTATACTCCCTTTCTGCTTATGCTCATCCACGAAACGTCCAATTATTCGTGGAAATACGCGCTGCCGGAGGTCTAATTAAAAGTAGCGCAACATCGGAATTTCGCAGACGGGTGCAACGGAAGGGAAAATAGAAGGGACGGAAAAGGAGATTCGTGGCCGACGAAGGAGGCGACACGCGATTACGGGCCCGGAAGTTCCGGGCGAATGATCGATAGGCAATAATTCTTAATTACCGTCGTGTCCCTAATTATTGGTTTTCAAGTTCGCCTGGCTGAGTCTCGCGATTCGAGTAAGTCGATAACGAGGAGACCGCATTGATCGGCACGCGCACTCCGCCCTAACGAGCGAATAGAGGGCTTTACATTAAAAAACAACAGAGGAAACGAGTTAACGAAGATTGTACAAGGAGAGTAGCGGAGTTAAAGATTCGGGGATTAATTGAGTTTAAACGTTGATCGAAGATATTCACGGTAAATTTGCACGAGTGCGAGTTAATTCCGAGGGAATTTATTTTCTGAAATTATTTCGAGGAATCGTGAAAGAAATTTGTAGACGATTGGACCAACTTCCGACGTGGTTTTGACATTTTGTGAAATGATAATAGTGGTTAGTAACATTTTAGTTCAAGAAATTACAAATGGAGAATTGTAAAAGGCACAGAAGCTAACTTGCTAGGAGATATTCTATAATTATAATAATATCTTAATACAAAAAAAAATATAAAAATTAAATTTGAGAGTATGAAGTCTAAGAAATAGAAGAAATATGGAAAAATAAATTAAAAAGTATGTAAATAATTCTTTAACAATCCTCAGGGTAGATAGAAGACACTGTACCATAAGACACTAAAATTCGTGCTAAATCATGGGATCAAAAATGGCGGGAAATTTGTAGACTGGGTTGAACTTCTAACATGGTTTTCATATTTTATGGAAGTGTGATACCGATTAGTAACATTCTAGATCAAGAAATTAAAAATGGAGAATTGTAACAGGTACAGAAGCTAACCTCCTAGGAGATATCCGATTATTATGACAATATCTTGATAAACAAAAATGAAAATTAAATTTGACAGTATAAAGTCTAAGAAATAGAAGAAATATGGAAAATTCAATTAAAAAATATATAAATAAATATTTAACAATCCCCAAAGTTGATAGAAGATGCTATATCATAAGACACTAAAATGCGTGTTAAATCACGGGATTAAAAATGGCGGGAAGTTATCGAAATTAAATTAAATTGGTTGCATAGAATCTACCATAAGTGAGTACCAAGAATATCATAAAAATGAGTGAAATAAATGAAATAAATATCGAAGATTGGTGTAAAAAGCGTAGGAATAAATATTTCAGAAATTCTGTTCTCTCGATCGTTGCGAAAATGTGGGAAAAAGGTGGAGGAAAGGGGACGAGAAAGAGGGTACTATTAACAAGGTCGAAAATGAAAGAAAAAGGCGGAAAAGACGCGACGAGAACGTCAAAGTGTCCTCAATTTACGACGACGCGGCTTCCGGCTGCCACAAACAAAACACTTTTCAGAAGGAAGGGGTTGAATGAAAGTGTGCCCCGAGGTGGTTCGCGGGCGACGAAAGGGGTCGAGCACTTAATTAATCGAAACTCAACCGGGGGGAGATTCAAACAATATTCGAAGGGACCCTCGCCACACGTGGCCCTTTGACTTCTGCTCGAGGCGCCATCTTCCTTTTTCCCCTATTCTCCTCTTTTACTTTTTCTCCACCCTCCCCCCCTTTTCTTCTGTTCCATAGTCAACGTCGTAAAATATTCGCGATTATATTCGATTATAATGACCATGCTGAATATGCATAAGCCTGTCCGCGATTCGTACGGAATATATTCCAGGTCTGACCAATTCCTTTCGCGTTCTCCTGCACATTCGCATATTTATGGGTATAATTATTTATTAATGCTCCATAGAATTATACAGTCGTTCCACTCCCTATTTTCTCTTACTTTTTCCATTTTTCACCCAGGTTGCATAGGTATGAATTCGCCAGGTTCGGGGAATAGGACGATACAAATTGTAATATTCGCTTATTCGGTTGCAATTAATTATTAAAGGTACAATTGTAAGGGTAGAATTAATTATTAACACCCCGTGGAATTATGGTCTCCCATTTTAGCATTAGGTTTGAAGAACATCCAGTGTAACGCGAATTTTTATCATTTTGTAAAAGAATTTGTAAGAAATATACTGTTCGAGAAATTATATAGCTATTCATAAGTAGTCTTACCACACGATTAACGCGCCCGTTATGAAACTCAGAAATTTATCTCACAATCGAATTTGTAAAATTCAAGAAATTCTATAGCAATTCGTAAGTAGCTTTACACCTTGATTAGCGCGTCCGTAACGAGACCCATGAATTTATTGTCCCACAACCGAATTTGTAAATAAATTTATTGACCGACAACCGAATTTTTAAATAAATTTATTATCCAACAACAGAAATTTATCCCACGACCGAATTTGTAAAATTCAAGAAATTATATAGAAATTTGTAAATAGTCTTACCACTTGATTAACGCGTCCATAACGGGACCTATAAATTTATTGTCCCACAACCGAATTTGTAAATAAATTTATTATCCCACAATAGAAATTTATCGCACGACCGAATTTGTAAAATTCAAGAAATTATATAACAATTCCTAAGTAGTCTTACTATTCTATTAACGCGGCCATAACGAGACTCAGAAATTTATTGTCCCACAACCGAATTTGTAAATAAATTTATTGTCCGACAACCGAATTTTTAAATAAATTTATTATCCAACAACAGAAATTTATCCCACGACCGAATTTGTAAAATTCAAGAAATTATATTGCAATTCGTAAGTAGTCTTACCACACGATTCACGCGTCCATAACGAGACCCATAAATTTATTGTCCCACAACCGAATTTTAAATAAATTTATTGTCCCACAACCGAATTTGTAAATAAATTTATTATCCCACGACCGAATTTGTAAAATTCAAGAAATTATATAGCAATTCGTAAGTAGTCTTACCACTCGATTAACGCGCCCGTAACGAGTCCCAGAAATTTATCCCACAAATTAAAAATCCAAACTGGATAAGTCCCACTTCTACGATACTTCCAGCAAGCTACGACCATGAACACTAACGGTACCAAAAACGCTGCCCCCGAATATCCCCAAGAATAATCCCCCAGGAGTAATCCCTAGAATAATCAATCGATAGCGGACTACGTACATGGAAACGTACAAAATTACCGATTCCATTTCGAGCAGAAATTTGAACATCGAGCCACTGGCTATACTCGCCTTTGGATTCATTTCCGCATTTCCCGATGAACAGGGACCAAATTCACGGGCTCGCAGTGATGCGTGCACAGCTATATCTCTTAACAATAAGGCCGATCGCGCGGACAGATATGCGGATGCCGTAAAACAGGAACGGGCACGGCGCCGGCTAATGGCACGTTAATTAGTTGCACGTGCTGATCGTTATAATTACCGATAACAGCAACATTTTAATCGAGCCCGTTTAAATAACCGCGCCGAAATTTGTGGCGGTTGTTTATGATCGCCGGCCGTGCCGGTTTTTCGTATTAATTCCTCGTACCCCGCGAAAATTGCTTCCATAAATTCGGCATCGTTCCGCCGGCCAGCTAGGGGCGGAATCGGGGGAGAGGGGGTGGCCGATACAATTCGCCCCGTGACCCCGATAATTCACCAAATTAATATCGTGCCATAAGTCTCTATGATTCCCCCTACGTGACTTCCTATTCGACCTCTGCCCCCCGCGCGGAGCTGAAAAATAGACGAACAACCCCTTGTCGACGCGTGTCCGCAATCGACGTTGAAATAACCTTGCTTCTCAACCCCCGAGTGTCCAATGAAACTTTTTTCAATCGACAAATATTTTCCATTCGATTCAGAAATTTATTGGATAGGGGGCAAAGAGGAGAGCGGAGGAGGAGGAAATAAATAACGAAGTCCTGTTGGAAAATATGCAGGGGCGTTAATTAGGGGAGGAAAATCGAACCCAAGCTGGGGTTGGTGAAAACGAGGTAAATGGACGAATTTTGATCGACGACTTTAAATCGCGAATTTCATTGTGCAAATAGACTTGCAAAAAATCTAATTAGTTAAGGAGTATATCTTTGCAGCAATAATATAAAAATTAATTTTTTTAATTAATTTCTTCTGTACCCAAATGCGAATGATCTTCGCAATAACAAGAAAGTATCTAAACTAGCATAAAACGTATTATTATAAATAACTTGGACATGATTTTTGTAGTCTTAAAACGATCTTAGAATATTCTCAATCGAAACGCCATAAAAATTATTCATATTTATATAATTAAAAACTGACCACCCCTAACTGATACCTGAACCAGGTTCACCAAACCTCGTATTAAAACGCAATTATCAGCAATTCTCACCCCAATTTCGACGTACAAGGTCCACCCCCAAAATTCAAAACTCAGGACTCAAAAATCTTAGAATATTCTTCATCGAAACGCCATAAAAATTATTCATATTTACGTAATTAAAAATTGACCACCCCTAATTGATACTCGAACCTGGCTCACCAAACCCCGTATCGAAACGCAATTATCAGCAGTCCTCACCCTTATTTCGACGTACAAGGTCCACCCCCAAAATTCAAAACTCAGGACTCAAAAATCTTAGAATATTCTCAATCGAAACGCCATAAAAATTATTCATATTTATATAATTAAAAACTGACCACCCCTAACTGATACCTGAACCAGGTTCACCAAACCTCGAATTAAAACGCAATTATCAGCAATCCTCACCCCCATTTCGACGTACAAGGTCCACCCCTAAAATTCAAAACCCAGGACTCAAAAATCTTAGAATATTTTCCACTAAAACACCATAAAAATGATTCATGTTTACATAATTAAGAACTGACCACCCCTAACTGATACCCGAACTAAGCTCACCAAACCCCGTATCGAAACGCAATTATCAGCAATCCTTACCCCCATTTCGCCATACAAGGTCCAGCCCGAAAATCCAAAACCGAGGACTCAAAAATCGCATTTGCGAACACAACGACCCCCAGATTTCGCGGTCGCGGAAAAATGCACGTCGTGTCGTTGGCCCCGTCCCAAGTTCCCCGCAGCCACAATAGGCATCCTTGCCACCAGATAGGCAGATAATTTCCACCCGTCGCGCCCATCCCCTCGCGCACCCTCTCGCGAGCTCGTACACCCACGGTTCCACCTACGTGCATGTGCACACGTGCAAACACACGTAGGCACACACGCAGACAGGTGTGCGTCTCGGTTACGCGATGCACGGGAAGGATAGTCGTCCAGTGGAGAGACATCGATGACACTATACATATTGACAAGACACTCGAGACCGCCTGACTGGGTCCTCGCCCTCCGGCTCCTCATCGCCCTCCGGCAACCCACCCTGTCTATATACCGCTGCCACCCTGCTTTTTTCCAACCCCCGTGCAGCCGTGGAGGCAAAGGCAGTCGCGTAACAGAGGAACGGGGCGCCCCGGACGGATGGATCGTTACTTTTTTTTCCACCGGACCAGGCGAATCCTGGTGACTGGAGGATAGAGAGGGTGGAAAGTGGGAGGCTGCATCGATCTCCGAACGCGGTGAACTCGAGCTTAAACTGTCACCGGCTGTCGATACCGTATCGGGAGATTCTCTTTTTGCGAGCGTCGCGAATGTTTGGACACTCGGCTCGCAACGTCCCGACCAACCCACCGATGTTTTTTCCTACGACAGGGGTTGTTGGAGAAGTTGCAGTTTTATCGGTCCGACTCTTTTCCCGTCCAGCTTCGTTTTTTCCACCAAGGAGGGGTGAGCGAGGTCAGGTGGCGAGTTTTCGGATATTGCAGTCTTGAGATGAGGTCGGGGTGCGAGGGTTTCGCTGGTGCAACTCTATCAGGTGTGTGGGTGGGTGAACTGGTTGGGGGTGATTTCACAACGAACGATATTTTCAGAGATTGATACGATTTCTATCGCGAGACCAGTGTTCGATGATATCGACGAGTTCTTTTCAACCTTCCGGCTTATCGATCCGGTAATTATTGCTGATCCTGGATTTCGAACTTTTAAAGCTGCCAGCACGTGACTGGTTCTTAAAGTCGAGGTACCTCTTGAGAGGTATGCAAGGATTTTCCTAATTCTCCCGGGATCGTTCTGGTTGTAGTTGAATACGGGAAATATTTATTTATTTATTTTAACGGGTAACAACCCTTTGGTAACAAGAAAAATAATAATACAGTACAGAGTCATCTAGTTGTTGTTGGCTGATAAAAGACACGATATACTATGCTTAAATGAGTGGGTGAATAGAAAAGATTTAAGGATTGAGAGAAATGGTTAATATTAATAAAAATTCTGTTGAAACAGTTGTAGTGACCATAAAGATACTTGTGTTGCCCCTGTTTCAAAAAATATATGGATTACTATCATGCCGAGGAAACGAAATGAATTAAAAATTCAATGTAATTCTATTTTAAATTCAACAATTCAAATGGCTTCACTTCTGATATTAATAATATAATTAATTATCCTCGTTTTATTTAAATTATTTTTTTAGTATTTTTTTGTATTTTTTTAAATATCGGCTTTCTTGTTATTTTGATTGATTATTGGGTACCACGATTACTAACTAAATGTACATAAATAAAAGACACCAATATATGTTCATATTATGATTGATAAATTAATCTTATCACTCAATATTAGTACGACTGTCGCTATTAATTAATAACATTACTCAACTCACTATTACTACAGAATAACTCCTGCTATATCACGAATCTTGCTATATTTTCGCGTATTTTTCACGCTAAACAAGAAAACAAGCTACACGCATTAATCTTGCAACCTAAACAAAATCTATAGTACACAAAATCCTAAAATTTTCCATGATTTCATTATAAACGAAATAAATTAATATTATCGCTCAATATTAGTACGACTGTCGCCATTAATTAATAACATTACTCGACTCACTATTATCACATAATAACTCCTACTATATCACGAATCTTGTTGTATTTTCGCGTATTTTTCACAGCAAACACGAAAACAAGCTACGCACATTAATAAAAATTTCTAGCATCTTGCAACCTATACAAAATCTATACTATACAAAATCCCCAAAGTTTCCACAATTCCATTATAAACGAAATAAATTAATACAGTTACTAAATAGTAACCAACAGTGGATTAAGCTACACATATTCATCTAATATAAATTTCCAACACATTGCAACCTACACAAAATCTGTACAAATCCCCCAAATTTCCACGATTTCATTATAAACGAAATAAATTATTCCGTTTAAATAAATAATAATTATTATTATTGCTACTATTATAAATTATTTATTAAAATAAATTAACTATATTAAAATTAAATTCTAATTTCTCGATTTAATTAACAGATTTAATTATTAATTAACTAAGATTTGATTATTAAATAATTATTAATCAACAGAATAAGCGAATATTTCTTACCACGTCGAGAAAAGAACACGACAGCCAATGGTTCATCCCAGATACCATGCTACCACCCCTCACCGGTTCTCTTCCCAGCTTCCTGCAACCCGGACCATTTATCCTCCCCCGATCTCGCGACTACCGGTCTCGTGTGTGACTATGGGACACGTCGCACGATACACCACGGCAGCACGCATGAAAAGAACGCGACGGGACGATATTTGCGAACGTTCCGTGGCATCATGCCTAAGTACGAATCGAACGGGAGCTAACGAGGCTGAACCCGCGCGTCGATAAACCGCGGGACAATGGCACGCGTTTATTCCACAATGCCACTCGAAAACTACGAGTGCAACGATACGGAGGCCCGTCGAGACAATGCGTCTCTAAACAATAGCGATATCTTTCGGCCAATTCAGAGTCGAAACCGATGATGGAATAGCGATTGTTCGACGGTTCGGAAAGGGGTTAGGTTGGGGTGGTTCGATCCGTCGTCGATTCGTCCTGCCTTCCCACGAAATCTCTCGATGACTAAATTCCGGCCTCCCGATGGCTTCGTGTATCGATTGCGGGTTATGGGTTAATGAGTCTTCCCTGGCTCTTTCTTTCTTGGGGGACAGACTGGGTTTCGCGTGCTGAGAGACCGAGCACGTTTCAATAACCATGAGAGTGCTGTACGTATTTAGGTAGGATGATTTTATTCGAAGATTTATGGATGGATCGAATGAGAAAAATAGTTGTTGCTACGAGTATCGAGACTTTTGGGATGTTTTACTATGTCTTACGATGTTAGTCTAAGATAGGTTAAGTACCGATTATAATTCGTGAAATGTTACAGACAGAATTTAGTGGTGCTTAATTGGTAGTCAGAGGTAACAAAATGTTCCATATCATAATAGTTATCATATATTCAGGTAGGATGATTTAATTTGAAGAGTTATGACTGGATCGAATGACAAAGAGGGTTGTTGCTACGAGTATCGAGACTTTTGGGATGTTTTACTATGTCTTACGATGTTAGTCTAAGATAGGTTAAGTACCGATTATAATTCGTGAAATGTTACAGACAGAATTTAGTGGTGCTTAATTGGTAGTCAGAGGTAACAAAATGTTCCATATCATAATAGTTATCATATATTCAGGTAGGATGATTTAATTTGAAGAGTTATGACTGAGTCATAATTTACAATATCTTAAAATGTTAGTGGAAGATAGGTTAAGTACAAATAATAATTCGACGAAAAGTTACGAACAAAAATCCTGGTACTGAATTGGTAGTAAGGGGTAGCAAAGTTTTCCATATCATAACGATTATCACGTATTCAGGCAGGATGATTTTATCCAGAGAGTTATGACTGAGTCGAACAACAAAGGGGGTTGTAGCTACAAATATCGAGACTTGCGGAATGTCTTACAACGTCTTACGATGTTAGAGGAAGATAAGTTAAATATTGATTATAATTCGATGAAACATTACGAACAAAATTCCTGGTGCTAAATTAATATTAAGCTGTTAGTAGTAAAGCTATCCATATCATAGAGATTATCATATAATGAGATTGCTACAAGTATCAAGACTTTTGGAATGACTTACGATGTTAGTGGACGATTGGTTATGTACAAATTATAATTCGACGAAAAGTTACGAACAAAAATCCTGGTACTTAATTGGTAGTAAGGGGTAGCAAAGTTTTCCATATCATAACGATTGTCACATATTGAAGCAGGGTGATTTTATCCGAAGAGTTATGGCTGGATCGAATGATAAAAAGGGTTGTTGCTTCGAGTATCGAGACTTTTGGAATGACTTACAATGTCTTACAATGTCTTACGATGCTAGTGGAAGATAAGTTAAATATTTATTATAATTCGATAAAACATTGCAAACAGAATTCCTGATGCTGAATTGGTAGTAAGTGATAGTAAAACTTTCCATATCATAACGATTATCGTACGTACATATTCAGACAGGGTGATTTTATCCTTAGAGTTATGGCTGGGTCGAATGATAAAAGGGGTTGTTGCTACAATCATGAAGACTTTTGGAATGTCTTACAACGTCTTACGACGTTAGTTCAAGATAGGTTAAATACCGATAACGTTATAGACAGAATTCAGTGATGCTAAACTGGTAATAGGCAGAAGTAAAATTCTCCATATCATAACGAACGATATATAATAATTATAGACATCAACCCCCTTTTCGTTCTGTTATTAAACAATCTAAAGTAGAAGAACAGTTTTGACGCCACGTCTCTAAAATCCCCACGAAGGTCATTGCACCAGCCGAACCCAAGCGAAGCACCCCTATTTTAACAATAATCTCTCTCACCTGACGAACTCCCATATCACCTAATTTACCCAACACCCCTTATATCACCCCGTCCAACCAACCACGGAAACTTTCGAGCCTAGAGCTCGCGTGAACTGCGAAGAAACACCCTGGAGGAAAAACGCGAGACCCGAGGAAACTAAAAGAATGAAAGAGCGGAATCACGAGGCCACGCTGCGGAAGTATGAACTCGAGCGGAAAGTTGCGTCCGAAAGGCGGAGGGCCGAGCGCGAGGGTTAGTTTCCTCATAACGCGGCGCGGAGTCTAAAAGACCGGTCAAATATTTACTGGGACTTCCAACGGCCCCTTTAATAAGTTTTTTATTGGACTTGCCTCTTTCTGCACCCGGGAGTGGCTGGCCTGGTATTTGCGCGCGCCCGATCGCCCCTCTTTTCACCCTCTTGCCCAGAATCTTCAGCCAGCCGGCTGACAATGAACTTGCGTCGAGACCTGGGGTAGTTGTTCGCGTTCCTGGACCATTCTCCAGGCTGCCGGTGTAAGAAGAGCCGTCGCTACACATCGGCGGGAATGCGGATCGACGTTGATTGCCCGGAGAAGCATCTCCAGGATTCGCGCGTTTGCTCGACGATAAAGCAAACACCGCGATACCATCGATCGAGCCGGGGTTCTAGGAGCCGTGATTTTATAGGGAAAGGACGGTGAATGGAGAACGTGGATTCGCTTTGTTTCTTTGAGTCTCGATTCAAGAGCGTCTGAGAGCTGAGAGCGTTTGATGCGGAACATTCGCGGTTCCGGGCTACTGGGGTGGGCTGGGCCAGGTTGTTGCGATTTTTGGACCCAGCAGAGGTATTTTTAATGGCAGGAGGGTGAAGGACATTCGGGAGGAAGAGGTTTGAATATTGAAAAGGGTAGACAGAGTGGAGTAGAAGTAGATTTGGAAGAGGGGTGGCTGGAGGGTGGCGCTGTTAGAGTGAGGCGTCTGGATAAAGAGAGGTCTAATGAGTAATGGGAGCGAGAGAGGGAAGTCTTAAGAATGGGGAGCTCGAGAAATGAAGGATTTGAATAAGCCGGAGGAAAGAAATGCGCGGAACGGAAATGGTTAAATAAGGAATTTAAATAAGGGAGTAGTTAGGAGAGCAAAGTAGATATAAAGGGACTAGTTATGGAGAGACATAATGGAGGTAAAATACCAAAGTGTGGCTTCCATTAGGAGTTTTTATGCGGTTTACAGTTACCGTTGTTCAACACCATAAGAGGCCATACTGTAGACCATGGATATAGCCACTTGGTACTTACAAGAGACAACGTTCTATCGAGAACCGTGTTCAACACTTCCAGCGATCCTCGAGTTCTATAAACTCCATTTTACGACCTATATCGTGAGCTATAGCCGCGAGTTAATACCATAAACGATCTAAAATATACGATACCCATCTTCCAAATGGCTGTTTAATATTTACAAAAACAATAAATGCCTGTCTCCTTAATGCTCTGAAACAGGGTTTCTCAACCTTTTCTGGTTCACGACCCATTTTATTTAAATTTATGCAAGATACACATAGACATCTGCATTGCATCCTTACATGCTTCTATAGACCCATTTATAAACATTGATATAAATATGATAAATGTATTTATCCCTTTACACCTCACTAGCGCCATCTAGGCAACCCTGCTAACGCGTCAGTTCCTAACTGTCGTTATTACATCAAAAAATTTGCGTCTTCTCGTGCCAAAAATATTCTAAAGTCCCTAGCAATATAATGGGTTAAATATAAAAAGGGGCACCTCATTTACCCTCACATTAAAATAAAAAAAATAAAATTGCAAGTTATCCGCCATGAACCACTCGCATATAGATGTACTTACACGTCAACGCACTCGAGCAAACGTCATCGTCATCCGATCACCGGAGTCAAAACGCGAACAGGATGAAAAAAAGGTTGGGTCTTGACGAGGAACGCATTATCCCTTCCCAGGGAAGAGATCGTGAAGGACGATCGGGGAGCGGTATTAATCCCGAGCAGAGAAACGGCAAAGGAAGCGAGAGGGTATGACGAAAGAAGAGGACAGGAAGAGAGAC
This sequence comes from Eufriesea mexicana, assembly GCF_001483705.2. Lineage (NCBI taxonomy): Eukaryota > Metazoa > Arthropoda > Insecta > Hymenoptera > Apidae > Eufriesea > Eufriesea mexicana. The sequence goes on along the minus strand of NW_016909145.1, from coordinate 596,089 downwards.
AAGAGTGGAAGACAGCGGCTGGTGTCTTTGAAGCGGAACCGTTGGCGGCCGTGGCGAGGAGGGGATCTTTGTAGCTCGTACATCTCGCTAATTAAATAAAAAAAAGTCCCCTCCCGGTGTTTCCTGCCGCTGCTGCTGCTCTCTGGCTGTCGTGCCGCTATTCTTCTGGGTGTCGGCCCGCGGGCAACCGTCATCCGGTGTCTCTGACTTCGCCAAGGGTGCGGACAGAGAGGAAGAGAGAGAGAGAGAGAGAGAGACGTGGATAGAGGGCGAAGAGAAAAGGGGGTATGCGGGGATAAAGAGTCGTGCCACTCCGTACCGAGCATTGTCCCCGCCATTGTTTCCGCGTGTTTGCGTTGCTCGCGGTGAGAAACCAGTCGAGCGTCGTTACGCACTTAGCGCTGCTGATATCGAGTTACCAATGGGGCTTTTGAGGTTTCCAGATGGGAGGGTGGACGAGGTTTTTTTCGGAGGTTTTGTGGTTAGGCTCCGAGTGGTTATGCGTGGGCGATCGTGTTCGAGGGGAATGGCAGATTTGTAGAAAGATTTTTTTAGGTTAGCGGTTCTTAATATCCGGATAATAACCCACTAGTGCAAACTAGCTGAGAGATTTATGAGAATTTCCAATTTTCATATTTATCGTAGCTCCTAACGTTGAGTTCGTAAAAGTTTTAGAGGATTCACGTTCTGAATATACTACACCGTACTGTAGCGAATAACACGTGACTCGAATTGCAGTTTGCACGATATATATGGCGCTTCGCGATATATGCGTATAATAAATCGATCGAGAAACTCTCGAAAGTAAAATCGATTATCTAACCTAACCATATTCTTTAACGTTTCGAATATAACATTCGTATCGCGATACGTGCAATTTTTCATAGCTCTCGTATTTAGGATAAACAACAATCATGGGATAAATCAATCATGTAACTTTCAAACTTACCCAAGTCCTTGAAATCTCTTCCGACACGCATCAACACGGACCCCGTATAACCTCAACCTGTTCCACGTGTCTCGCGCACATCTCACGACTCCCCACTGGCGGGCCCTTAATTCAGCTATCTAACAATAAAACCCCTCACATCACGTTCCCCTAACTCTGTCACCCTATTCATCAGCAGCCCTTTGGTCTGCTCGCGTCTCGAACGAGATCTATTCTTCCGTCATCGAGGATGCGCGCAATTTTTCAACCGAGTAGACACTTACGCGACGATCGCGAGGAATCAAGAGCCGGAATCACAAAGTCACGGAGAAAGACGGGAAATCAGGACAGAACGAGGGCGCACAAGGCAAAGAGGGAACGACAAAGGGGAATTGAAGAAGCTGGGTATCCAGGCTTTTTGCAGCGCGAAACACAAGACACTTTCGCTTTGATCGACCACGACACCGCGACGAGAAGACTCGCTAGCTATTGGACGTTCGACACGCGTGTTTCAATTTCACGCTTGCGGCGACACGCGCCGGATTGGCTGTGATTATGCTCGCCTACCAATCGCTATTGTTTCCACGGCACATGGAAAACTCCGGCAACGTTGCATTATTATTCGCACTCGTTCAGACGATGTATCGAGTTTCCTTTCTGCATCGAATGTTTGATTGTCGATCGATGCTTCGGAACGGCTACGTGTTTGGATTGAATAGAAGACGGGATGCACATTTTTGACGTAAAGTAGGAAACCTTACTGTAATACCACGTTTTTAGCTATGAATAGCTTTTTTTAAACGATCAGTCCGCTCTTACTTTCAGACTCTGTAATGCATGACAATTTTTAATGGATTTTATGGCTATGTATTGCGATGCTGGATTCATTTCTACAGTCGACAGAAAACCAGAGAGACGGTGGCAACGACGCAGATTAGTCGAGATTGTGGCTCGCCACAGGCGCTTTCTCACGTTACTGACGTTTATTACGACGCCGTGCGGTAAATAGTTAATTTATTAATGTAAATAATACGATGCTTCGCGGCGAACCTAACCGTAATTGTATAATAAATTCGTGCCAGGTGATTCGTTCTCCACGTTCTCTTTCTTTCTGTTCCCCGTGATGCTAGATCGTTTATCAAGCGCTGAGGTGAATGAAGATTTCTTTCGTCGTGGGACGTATTTTCGAGTTATTTCAGGTGATGGATGTTTAGGTATACTTCTGGGAGCTTTCAGACTTTATATTTAGGTAAGGTAGAAAATTTAGATCAAGATAACCTGTAAACCGTTTGTCACAAATCTTTTCTCACTGGAGACCAATTGGCTTTTTGCCAATGTAAATATGATATAACCTATCTTTTTGTTACTAAAATGAAAAATAACAAATTTCTAAATAAACACATTATTATATTTAAGACATCGACGATTTTAACGATGCACGATGAGGATTTGAATATGATGAAGGAAGGAAAAATTAATTTAGAAAGAAGACTTAAACAATGAAAGAGGTAAATTTTCAAATGCTTCTTAATTAAATAATACCATAAAGAAACGTGAGAGATTTAGGTTTCTAGATTTAGGGACAGAAATGTATAGACTTTATTAACACTAAGAAGAAGGATATAAAAGGAAGAGAATATTGGGTGTAGGAAGGCAAAAAGGTTCGAAGAAAACGTATAAAAGAAGAAGTACACAAGGCGAGTCTGCAAAAATAAGAGCTCGAAGTTTGACGCTTCTTATCGCGAGTCGTTCGACTTAACACTTCATTCGATTCTTTTCTACAAGAAGCATCGAATTCTCATCATTATTTAGATTGCTTCGTTCCTCGTCCGTTCCTCACGGCAGCCCGCCACGAAAGAAATAACTTTTCGTTTGAACTTGCTCCTCGAGAAAGTTTTCACAATCGTGATCTTGTTATACCGTTCCACGGGCTTGGCGTCGATCAGGCATTCGATTCGAAAGTCGAGCAGACTTTCAGGGTAATTCTAGTTAGGATATCTTCGAAAATTTTAACTGATAACGAAGCTTACTTAAAAGATTACCGTATACGAAAGTAGACTGGAATATTTTTAAATATTTCATACTTAGCATTTTCAAATTTAAAGTTATACTAAACTACTCTTCGTGTTAAACTGGGAAACTATTTTCATATAAACAAAATTCCAGTTACAGAACAATGGTCAATTTTATCGCGATTTATCCTAGAAACTACAGCCTTATAAAGAAATAGCGAATTTTGTAAAACTTTTATACGATTACATGTACAACTATTCAAAAAATCAGAAATCAACATACTAATTTCCTTGTTTCAGCATTGTCACACTTTGGCAGATAAAAACGGATACAGGGCAGCTCAAAGCCAGCCAGGCCGCATTTCGCGGGAAATACGAACGGATCACCCGACTCTCTCCGTATTTCCATTCTGTTCAAGCCGTAGACCCCGCGAGCGAACGCCGGCTTTGCCAGGCCGAACGAGCCGAGAGGATGGGCGAGAGGGTGAACGAGGGGGTGGGAGGGAGTTATATCGGGGCTTTCGAGGTATCGAGGCTTTTGGGGATCAAGTCTGCCCGTCCGTTCACGGGCTCGTCAGGCTGCGTTGCTGTAAGCCGATTATACCCGCTGCAGCCTGCGTCCTTGTTCATCCGACACCCTCACTGCCTCCACCCCCCTATTGGTGCACCCTCTGTTCGACGGCAACGTGGCGTGTTTGACGATAGGCGCTGGAGTTTTCGACGAAACGCGAGACCCCCGACGAGAAATCGGAGAAACGAGTTAGCTTGGAGGTTGTTACCACGATTTGTCATGTCGTAGCTTCCATTCCTTGGCAGATAGGTTCGGATGTTTTCAGCAACTCGGGTAAGTTCTCAGCTTATTCATTTAAAGTAAAAGTTCAGAGTGCACGAGCGTTTGTTGTTGGGGAAGCTTTAAACTGCTATTTATTCGTCTATTTGAAGATTTATTTTGAAATATCTCTGCAAATTGTAGCAAGTAAGGACTAAAAATATTTTGTTTGACAGGAAAACGTTTCTTCAACATCCCGTCGCAGAATTGAGAGTTAATCGTCACCGAATTCCCGGTGAAATCCTTCATCGTGCATCGGATACCATACGGATCGCATGGAGGGTGAGCTCGACGATCGAGAGGGCCAGCATCGAATCGAGGAGGGATTTAGAGAGGCCTGGCAAGGGGTGGGGGGTGTTAGGGCAACGGGGTCATCGATAAATTCGAGGGAAATGCAGGCTTCTCTCGCAGGGCTAGCCTCGTGTTTTCAAAGCGCTTTCGAGCACCGTTCGACGGGCTAACCGGACCGTTTTTGACCTGGTTTCCGGCGCAACCGTGTCTTCCACTTCCCCGTTTCTACATAGAGGGTGTACTTTGGCCTCAAACGTTTCACGGAAAGGATATTCGATATGGTTTGGAGGGATGATACCCGCGTATTCCGCTAGCAAAATATCGGGTTCGTGTGTGACTGCGTTTTGTGCTTTGTTTTATGTTGCTTGAGCGGAAGATGATACATTTATGTAATGCAAATGTAATATTTCTCTAGCCCTTTTTGCCTTGGCCAACCATTGTTTGGTGATGGAAGAAAATCAATGTTGGTTCCAGGTAATTGTTTTGGTTGGAATAATGGACATGGCAATATGCTGAAATGAACAGAATTGGCAACATAAATATTATTTTATAATTGTTATTTTAAAGCTACACCTTTTTAATTGCATACCTTTCATGTTATTATTAATACTGTGAAATAATTTCAGTTCAAACGTTGTGCAAATAAAACCGTATTTTTATATATTCTATAAAATCCTGAGATTCTTTTACTGTTTATAATTTTGTTTTTATTCTTCAGAATACAGATACGTTTCAGTATCTGTTATAAAGCTAGCATACTGAGCATACTATTCCAAGTAAGATCACTTTGCTCGAGCTTAAAAATTTCATTTCCGCAGAAATTTGTATCGTTCCTACGAATTAAAGAAATATTCAAATTTTCTACGTCGCAGGAGAGACGATAAATAAACGCGTCACGATCGAGAGTACGGGGCTTTGTGTGTTTCGAAAACGCTCGCTACACAGGCTCGGTCCTACAGGGTAACTGAACTGCACTTGACCCAGTTTCCGGTATATTGCTATCATCTCGTCGCGCGGCAAAACCGTGCTTCAGATCAAAGCCAGCCCGCGACGAGAATGTCCTTTACATTTTGATTGTTTTGTCGCCGCCACGCTTTACAAATCGTCGCCCCGAACCACGCCGCTGGAATTATTCATTTCCGTTTCTTCGAGGAGCATTCTCGTGAATTCATTCCACTTTTATTTCAAACGTCACCGTAGAAATCTCCGTTCGGCTTACATTTTCCCGATTATTGTTCCCCTTTGTCTCGTGTTAGTCTCTCAGGCTCTGGAAATGCAAGTCGATGTAATTTGGTATTTGGAGCATGGAGAATTTTTACACTGAGTTGTTCCCGCAGATTTTGTAGGTTATGTTGACCGTGCTTTGATGGAAGGTAATATTCCCGGTATAATACACGCAGATTTCAAATAACGCGATGTTCTCGAGTCTAAAAGCGAAGTCTTGATGAAATTTACGTTTCGAAATTTGAACAAATATTCGTTTACCCCGGTGAATAATATACGATATGCGTGTATCAGATATTCATTGGAATAGATTCAATTTGCATTACGTATAAATTATTTAGCTTGGTCCAAATTAAATTTTGTTTTTTCCCTTCTCGTTAATTTACATTGAAGAGTAATAAAATATTCATGGAAGTTAATTAATAACTGAACGCGTTTAATATTTCAAGTTCAATCGGCAATTGCGAAGTACGTAACGTTTCAGCACGGTAAAACTATAGGGGATATAAAGAAAGCGAAAGTTTAATTTTTCGGGCTAATCAAAATGATTCATATCATCGTTAAATATCACGTGATAAAAATTTCCAATACTTATAAAATACAACGAAGCATTTAAAACTCGACGAAAAGCATTTTTTACATTCAAATACCATTAAATAGTGATTCTCGACAATTCAACGATGTACACGTGAAAATGTCCGATTTCGATCGCAGCTCTCACGCTTCTCGAGATAATTGAAAGCGAGCCCGAAAGCAGGGCTGCCACGCGTTCGAAAACAACACTGCCGGAAACAGTTCTGTTGAATTCGAACGTGTTCGCCCAGCGTATTGTTATAACTGGTGATAGCTGAATGAAGGGTCTCAAGTAACACTAAACTGTTTGCCGCACATCAAGGCTGTTGTTTCGTGAAACAGGGCAACTCTATAATGACGAACGCATTGGAAAACTATTTTGGGATTTGTCGATTTCACGAACCGTGCCACAATGGGTAGAGATGTTAGGTTAGCAGAGGTTAATCGAATGATTTTTCAGTACAATGTATACCCACGTAATAGCGTTCGAAGTGAGGTTGACATTTGAGGTTAGAACAAGGTATTTAATTTATGCTACACTTTTTATTTTAATTTCTCTTTCTTTTGATCTATTTATTATTCACTTACGAAAATTAACAACGAATTATTGTTTTTCGATTATATCAGCATCATAATTATAAAGATAATACCGGTAACCGTTAGAGCACACGATATGACTATTACGAAAAGAGACACGAGCAGCCATTACGGATTTATAAGAAAACGAAGACGGAACTTTGAAGTAAGCTAAAAGAAGCGTATAAATTGCATAATCTCGGTCCGTATGAAGAACCAAAATGAGATACACCCTTTAAGCTACTCAAGCGCGGTAATATTTATCGCAGGCCAGCGTGCGATGGAAGTTGTCGCAATTTCTTTTCGTTACGTCCGCCATGGACAGATTTCGTTTATTTTCACGAATCTAAGGACGGATTTAAGCATCAAGCGCAGAGAGAAAAAGCTCCCGAGCTTGGCTGTTACGCCAGGGATTACGTAATTCACTTTTAAATGCACGTGCGCGCAACAGGAGGAAGAAATTTTAAATCAAGTAGCCGGATATTGCAACTGAAACGCGATCTCCGTAATGCTCTCGATATAGCCCGGAAACAAGAGATTCAAACGTATCGTTCCGATTCGCGTCCTCGCGTTTCGTGCCCCAGAGAGATCGCCACTTATGGAAATCGTGCAATATGGTTTCATATTGGAAAACGCGAAACGATTAGCGGAATAAGTAAAGTATAGTTGTCCGTATTTCATGATAAATGGAGCATATGAATAAGTAAAATATATTGATTACACGAACACGAAGATAGCTTTACTGCTTCTGCGAAATTTAAAAATCATCTTAGTCTTTCGGGTAAATCCAAGATTGTAATTTTGGAATTCTTATTCAAGGAGTAGGTTAATTATTCTGAACTGAATCGAACGATCAACGATCATTAATATTATCTGTAGTTAATTTTGTTAGTATCGTTACTCGTATAGTCCATGTACAATTTTAATTTCAATAGAATTCTTGTATCTATATTTAGCATGAAGAATAGGACAACTGTATTTGGGAATTATTTGATTGAATTTTTGACATGACACTCTGTATTGATACAAGACTTACGAGTATTCGAGGAAGCTGCAAAAATTCGTCAGTAACTCAAAATAGCTGCAAAAATTCGTCATTAACTCAAAATAGCTGTAAAAATTCGCCATTAACTCAAAATAGCTGCAAAATTTCGCCACTAATTCAAAATAGCTGCAAAAATCAGTCAGTAGCTCAAAATAGCTCGTCGATAACCAGACTAATTAATTAAATCTCCTTCTTACTCGACACTGAATTCCAGTGAAACGTAGGCGGTGTACCGGAAGTCGGGGTCTAGCTGTGTCAGAGGCTTACATCCTCGAGCGTTGACAATCTAATGTAATTTACTTGCCGTTTAACGTAATTAAAGTGTACTTTGAGGTGTGGCGGGACGAGAAATTAGGAGTGAACTTCGGTTTACCGGCAAACTTCCCAGGCGAAATCGACACCGCCGCGATCCCGCTTATCTTCCGTAAATTTCGCGCAGAATCTCGTTGTTAGAGGTGATTTGCGAAACCGAACGACGGGTGGTAGAGAAGGCGAGGGGGGTGAAAACGTTCGGCGTGCTTCCTGTCGCGATTACAAGCATTCCGCAAACAACGGGTCGTGTTTTACAGGAGACAACTCCTGTTCGAAACGTTTGCCGTTGCTTTGTTGTTACGTAATTTAATAAGATACACGCAATAAAATGGGGCGTCAGTTACAGAAGCAATGCAGATACATTAAAGCTTTATAAATGGCGGTTTTCAGAAGCATGAAATTAAAATTTCGAGTAACTTAACAGTACACATTTATCGAATATATAAATATTTTAATAATTATATTTACTAAAATATATTAGATTATTGTATATATTAATTAATAATTATTACTTTTTCTTTATAGAAACCTGAGTCATTGGGAATCTAAAATGAATAAATAAATATCCTGCAAGCGTCTCCCTCAATTTCAACACTAAAGTGAGTAACAGAAAATAATTTAAAAAATCTTAAAAGGCATTACCTTTAAATTTTCAAAAACTAACAATCATTTTCCTTTCCTTTTTAAGCTGAAACCTTGTGTATCAGAAACCTGAAGCTTCGTGTATTAAATTGGAAGTGAAGGATCAGAAACAAACTTCTTGATCCTGACATCAAAGCGAGTGAGAAAGCACACTTTGAAAAATGCTAGAAAAGGACACCTGCAAATTTCTTAATATAGAACATCCGTGGAACATACGAGTAGAAAAATTCAATAGGACCCGTTCTTTGGAAAAAGGGAAAGATAAAAGTGATTGGAGAGAAAGTCACAAAGCCCACGTGAGACGTAAAATCCGCGGAAAGATCAGCAAAGGGTGCAACGATCGAATTTAATCGTCCCTTTCCGTTCACGAGAGGTCTCGGTTTATCCAGGGGTCTCCATTTCGCGTCGCTCATATTTGTACATTAACGAAACACCGTGGCGTTGGTGTTTGAAGCACGGAAAGGGATGGAAACGCCGGTTGGGCTTTTGACGACGGCCTGCAAAGCTTCGGAAAAGCGGAGAACACGCGGCAGCTTTGATATACGAGCATAGACCGCTCGCAATCTCGCCGTGTCCTCGCGCGTCCCGTGACTACCAATAATCGAACGTTATTGCGTTACCCGGCCCGTGGCTGAGACCCGTTCGCAGTCGTAACACGTGCACGTCGAAATGGAGAACGGCTGTTGGACCGTCGAAAGGGGTGGAAAAATAGAGGTGAAAGAGGAGAGAGAGAGAGAGCAGCCGCGAGATTCGATGGCGCGAGGGAGATTTTAATGCGGCATTCCGTTGCTGGTCTCCAGGATAGTAAAATCGAGTGAAATTAGGGGAGATTCGATGGGAATTTTTTAGAGCTTTAATCCGTTTTAAATTAATCGAGAATGTTCTCTTGTTATTGCGAGAGGAGCCTTTATTTGGATGACGTCACACTGCATCGGGATCTATGTTTGCCTCGAGGAACCATCAAGCTTATCAATTTTCGAAGCAGGACTGAGTGATGCAATAGGTCGTCATAGAGCCTATAAGAACCTGGCTGAAGGGTTCGAGGGGACACTTTTTGACAACCCACCGTCTGCATCACGCATCTCACAAGACTCAAGCCTCCGCGCATTTGTACCACAAGGAAATAAAATGTAATCAAAGTTAAAAGTCCAATTTTTATAAATCCGATTTCTACCGCATTATTTAATGTAGATTTGTTCTGTGGCAGATTAAATATAATATGGAGAACTTTGTTGTGCAAGAGTATGTAAGAGTATGCGAGCTCCGGTTACCGATAAGATGGCATGAGTGACGAGCATGACGTAGCAGTGATAACCAGAGTCTCAAATTGAAGAGGCGATTCGTTTGATCTTCGCGACGAGTTAACAAAAAGGCCCACCTTTAAAAGGGCAGCTCGAGGAGCGAACCAGGGAGTTTTACGCGAGATATGAGAGCAGCGTGTATGTATTATACATGAAGAATGAAGTCAAATCGGCCACCAAGTGGTGACTAGGTCACGATGAGTGTATACAAATCAAAGGACGCTGGCAATAAGGATATGAACCTTCACTTAACCTGGGACGTGCGGTCCTAGTGCCACAGCACAGACATCTGGTCAAATAATTTGTCTAATTATCAACTATCTTCAAATTTTTCATCTCAATTATCCGTAGGTGATCCAGCAATATTTAACCGATGACCGGCGTGCCCAGGTTGATAGAAATATATATAATTTAAACAAACGTCAATATTTAGAAATTTTTATTATTAGTATCGTTAATTCAATAGTGATTGTTTATTAACAATTAACATGTCAAACATTGTTATACATAGTAACTTATCTATTGCAGGTAATATTTCAACATTATATATATCGCATAATAGAAAATTCATCGTGGCGCCACGGGCAATCCCTGTAAAACTGGCGTGGCATTCAATAAGAAGTGTTAATAAGAGAGGGATAACTTCTTGAATCAACGGTCATCTTGAATTCCTTCAACTGGACCATCCGTCACGATCCTTGATTGTCGCTTCATGCCTCGCACAGACTCAGTGGACGAGCTTTCATCGCGAGGATAAAAATTTCTCACTGTTCTTTCTTTCGATTTAACGCATTGTGCCGTTACCTTTTCCCCGGGAACCGGATATCTTGTTTGCGAAACGCGAGCTACGCCACGGTAGCCAGCGGTGTTTGTTGAATTTTTGAAAATTTGTTTTTCATTTGTTCAGACTGATTGTGTACGCCGGACAATCGATATATCGCGATATCTCTCTGCTGTACCTGTTCCCTGTGTTTCCGGGTAAACAATTTATTTATTCGAACAGGCCCTCTACTTCGGCCGATCATTTTCCAAGGTTCTCGCTCTTCCCTGTGCTTCAATCGAATCGATTCGCTGGAATGTTTGCGGATCGTTCCGAGCGTCGAGCGTGTTAAATGAATTTGAAATAAAATTCTATCGTTTGCGGAGGGCGGGGAAGAGAGAGAGAGGGGGGGGGGG